>NW_009634880.1:0-6692 GCF_000690535.1 Cariama cristata | reverse complement strand
TGTCAGCTCTGGGACTTGCCCGAAATGGAGTTTTGCAGAGCTTGGTGTGTGATTTTAGGTTGTGGTAAGGTGTTAGTGGAGCACTGGAGCTCGAAGTTGGGTGATGCTGGGTCAGCAGCTCTGAAACGCCGGTGGGAGCAGCCCTGTGTGTCCCGCTGACTTTCAGCACATGGGAACTGCAAGGGAAAAACCCAGCTCCAATACCTTCTCTTTGGGCAGTGCCGCAGATCCATGGGGAAGGGTTTTGATTTCCCAAAGCACTGCTCAGTGCCATGTAGGGGCGGCCCAGGTTGTCTGAGGATGGAGCCAGCCTTCCCCAGACCTTCCCCCAGCATAAGCTGGGAGCTGCTAGTACAAATCCGAGCAAATTAAAGGTTTCCTGTTGTTTTTCATGGAAACTTCGCTGCAGCTCTACCGGGCTTCCTGAAGAGCCAGGAGCGGAGCTGGGATGCTGGGGACCACAGGCAGGGTTTGCACCACGTAGCAGCCCAGCAGGCAATGGTCGGGTCAGGCACAGTGGGGAGGTGAAACGCAGCGGGACCGATCATGTCGGCCTGATACCATCCCGTCATGTGCCGGAGAAACTTGAGGCATCATCAATTAAGCAGGGTTGAGTTGGGCTGTGGCCGGGAAGACCTTAGAGGAATCCCTTGATGTGGCAGGAAATGGTGATGTGTTTCCTAAATCCTCAGTGCTGGGATTCATGTGATAGGGTAAATACTGCCTTTCATTTATTTTTTTTGGAATTTTGTCTAGCTGCCAGGCTACGGAGCCAATACGAGTTAAGATTAGCATGATTCGGTTTAATCCATTTATTTTTTTTTAATGGCTGGAATTAATCTAGTTGCAGATGGTGTTTTGTTACGTTAGGGTTTACGTAAGGGTTTGTTGCACTTTGTGCTGGGCTCATGAACAAGGGGAGACAGTTTCTGCAAGCATATCCTTGAGCCCTTGCTATGTTCCTCGGTGAAATAATTCTACTGGCTGTTCCCTGGCAAAAGCTGGGACAAAAAAGCATGGTTTGTGCCGTGCTGCCAAGCTTTCCAAACTGCTTGCAGGGACTGGGCTACCTGCTTGCCTCTCCAAACTGCCTGCTTTGAGCTACTTCCATAGAATTTCATGCAACTCTGCAAGGATCAGGAGCATCGGAGGGCTGGGAGCTTGGCCAAATCTGGCTTCTTGAGGGTAAAGGCAAAGCAGCAACCTGTGCTGATCTACCTGTCCCATCGGTGGGGGTTACTGGGGCTTTAGGGGTTATTTTCCCATGGAGACAAGGGAATCTGCTGGCGATGGTGATGTGATGGTGTGGGTTGGGCACTTGGCCGTGCTGTTGGGGACTCTCCTGGCACCTCCAAAGATGCTTTTGGGTAACGCTCATGGTGAGCAGCCCAGCTCATCCTTCTGCCCTTGGGCTGTTTCCTACAGGTGCAAGAGAAGTGCGACTACGATCTCGTAACGCCCCTGGCTCTGCTTTTCTACTATGCGGTCCTGTATGTAAGTCCTGAGGCTGCTGCCTGTAGTTGATCCCAGCCCCCGGGGAGACACAAGGTTCAGGGCCCCACGGAGCCACACAGAACGGTCACTGAAATTGGGGTGGCTTTCATCTGATACATGATGGTCTGCTTTGATCAATTCATCTCAAAAAACTATCCTGTGCAAATCTACAGGGATCAAGACCAGGCAACTGTTGCACAAGCTGAGAGATGAAAAATTGAGCTTCAGTATTTTTAATCTTTATATTTAAAGATGGGCTAATCAGAAAGGGAGACGGACAATATTTCTGTGCAGAGAAGGCAAATTTTTTTTCATTACCCTCTATACTTGTGCAAAACGTATAGGCAATGCTGATGAAAAGGAGGAGCGGAGCTTTCACAGGAAATACTTTTTTTATTATTATTATTAGCACAATGCATCATTATCCCAAGGAAATCATTGCTGCCAGATCTTGCAAAAGCACAGGCTGTAATGCGATTCATCTGTATGGATCTGTGATTGTTAAAAATAAATTTATATTTACGCTTTGGCACGTGAGCCACAGCCGGGAGGTTGGGAAGGTGCAGAACGGATGAAGCTTTTTCAGAGCTGTGCCCAGTGGGGATCCTGTGACCCTTCCTTGGGAGAGGACGAGGTGTCACGGAGTGAACCTCTGCTCTGATCCACTTCTCCTCCTCCTACTTCCAACATAAACCCTTGAGTTTTTATGCAGTGCTCGAGACCCGTTCTAAGCAGGTCTCCCTGTCTCCTGCAGGCTCCCCACTTCCCACCGGGCTCTGACCTGCTCCTGAAAGCCGCCAGCATCTACCACAGCTTCCTGACCTGGCCTGTGCCCTACTGCGACATCTTCCGTGAGCTGCTCACCTTCATCAGCGACGAGCTCAAGGCTCCTGGTAAGCGTTCCCTCCCTGCTGTGGGGCTTTCGTGTGCCACTGGCACTGCTTCCCAAAAAAACACCCACCACCACGACTGCCCCATGTTTCTTCCCAAGACTCTCTTGGTGTTGCTGTCTCATACCCCACTTGCTTCATGAATCCCTTGAGTGTGGTGTCCACATTTACTTTGTGCATCCCAAACCTCAGCTTTTCCAGGAGGTGAAGACCTCTGCCCTCCCTCCTCTGGATGATTTTCCCTGGTGGTCTGGCACAGGGTGAGACCAGATTCCTCTGGAGAAGCAGGGCAGGGTTGTGTTTTGGTGGCTGCCTTGTGTGCAAGGTTGTGGGAGCATCCCAGGGACTCTCAGCTCTGGACCAGTGTGAATTAGCAAAACATGTAACTATTTCCTGGCTGCCTTTCAGTCTGGTGGGTCTTTTCCATGGCAAAGCACGTGCTGGCTGCTCCCGCCCAGCCCTGGGCTTTGTTTGAGATGCTCGGTTTGAGATGCTCAGTGGAGTAACTTGGGTGATAACAGTGGGTCCATTCATCAGCATCAAGGTGGCTGGAGCCTTCGAGCCTGCCCTTGCGTGGAGATTTCCATAGGGCTGAGGGACTCCCCGGCTCTTTCTTTACAGCCGAGACACTACCTTGTGATACGGCTTTGGGCACGTCTATCAGAGCAGCAGTGCTCCTCTTAATTAAGGACTCCTCGTAGATGTCCTGTTGTTCCCAATGGAGCAGCTCTTCCAATTATTTCTAAAAGGCCCTTTCTCCTAATCTCCCTGTCTTTGGGTGGCTTACAGAGAGCTGTTATCGCACAGAGCAGATTTCAACCCTTGTTTAATCCTGTGCAGGGCTATGGCAGTGAGACCGGCTCTGAGCAGGACTTGGGAGGCCTCAGATGGGTATGTGGGCTGGGGCTGGGGGTGCTTCCCCCTGTCCTCAAACAAGGCAGCTGCTTTGGAGAGCCCTGATGGGGATGTGAAACGCAGGGTCTCCATCACGGCAGCAATGTCCTGCGGAGATGGGAGCTTGTAGGTGCAGATAGAATGAAAGATGCTTTCAAAGGAACAAAGAGATTAAAAAAAAAACAAACAAAACCAAAACCCTCTGCAGCATTGGCACTGGACTGGCTGATTTATCCCCAGCTCAAGGCTTTACCGGTATAAATGGCCGTGGCCACCAGGCAAGGTCTGGCTGGGCTGCTCTGCTGCATCCAGCTTGGAGCTGGAGGGCCAGCACAGACGTGGGGACACTCATCCCACGCTGCTGCAGTCGTGGACTTCCCCAGCTCCTACCTGGTCATTTATTGCTGTGACAGCAGCCGGGGCCGTGTTTTACAGAGCACTGGGAAAGCCCCACTGCTGGGGGGGGTTTGCTACATCCTGCTCTTGTGCCGTCACCAGTGCCCGGGGCTGCCTGAGCTGGGGACTTTGGTCTAAAAACTTTTCCCCTCCTACAAGCATATGAGATTCCCCCACCCCTGCCAAAAGATGCTAACTGGAGCCGAGAACAGTGAAAATGTGTCCTGTGCTGGTAAACTAGCCAGGACCTTATACGCTTGTTGCACAGCCTTCATGACCTGCCACAAGGCTGAAGCAAAATCTTTTTATTGAGATGAGGGTAAATATTAACTGAGAAAAAGCTGCTGTCAATATTTGTCAAGAATGCAATAACCTTTATCTACAAACTGGGGCTGACGCCTCTGCAAGAGGGGTGAACGCTGCCATAACTGGGGGGGACCCGTGTGGATCAACATGAGCTGCCCGTGGGTGCTGGGCCCCTGCCGTGGGTGCTGCTTCGGAGCAGCAGCTGGGGTTGGGATGTGGCTGCCTGCAGTAATAAGGGTGCTGGATCTTGTTGATGCCATAAGATCTTTCCCAAGATGTACCCCAGTCCTGCTGTTTGGGGGTGAGATGGGCTTTGCTGTTGCCACCCAGTCCAGGTCCATCCGATGTCATCTGGTTGGGGTTCCTGATGGCATCTTGGGGACAGTCCCAGGGAGGTGTCCAGGGACATGGGCTGCCCACACCAGCATCTCTTCTGCTGGGGCCAGTCTGGACTCCATCTCTGCAGGAGGGAAGGTGGCAATGACCAATTGTCCTTAAGTGAGATCCAGGGCCTGGGGGGCTAAAGCAAGGGGCAAAAGCTGCTAAATATCGTCCATGCAGTTCATATCCCACATCACCAGTTGGGGCAGAGGGACTGGGGATGGAGCAGCTCTCCCATCCCATCTTTTGGGTGCTTTCCCATCGCTCTGGGCTTTTACCCTTTACATCCCAGGGCTCCCATGCTCCTGGGCTGTGCTTTGTCCCAGTACAGACTTTTGGTGCTGCCATGCCCGCTCTGGGCAGCGACTCAGCCATGTCAGCACCACATTAGGAGACAAAGTCAACGTGCTCCTGAGGCAGAGCGCTCTGTGGTGGCGTCGTGTCTCATGTCCTCTGCTTTCTTCCCCAGGGATCTCTTTCCAGAGGCTGGTGAGGACAGAGCAGGGGTTGCCCGTGAAGAACTACCACAGCTCCACCGTGTAAGTGTGGCCATGGGTGCTGCCAGTGCCAGTCTGGAGCATCCCCACAGTCTCACACTGCTTCAGTGGGGCTGCAGTAAGAAGCATCTCAAAGGTGTAGCAGTGGGTGCCAGGGAGAAGAGCTGGATAGCTTGAGAAGAGACAAGGAAAGAGGCTCTGGCATTTCCACAGCTGTGGGTCAGGGTCTGTGGGCTCCCTGTGTTGGTTATCCTGCAGCCCTGCTTACTGCAGGGCTACAGATCTGGGTGAAAACAGCCGGGGAAGGCAAAGTCTCCTCCCCAGGGAACTGCTGATCTCAGCACAGCCAGGAGATGCTTTGGTCTGTGTGTATGGGAGCCACCACCCCGAAGGGGGTCAGAAACGAGTCCGTCCCAGCGCAACAATTAGTGAAAGCTTTGCAGCTCTGAGCGCAGTCAGAGTTTGCACCTTATTCGAGGAATTGAACCTTTCCTCCTGCCAGGGCACCTCATTTGTAAATAGGAAAATGAGCCCCAGTGGTGTGTGCCCTTCCTGGCTGCAGCGCCAGCCCCAGCCCCAGGGACAGTCCTTCGTGCACGGCTGCCCCTGCTCTGTGCAAGAGGAGATTTTGCTGGTTTGGCTTGTCCACTCGTGCTGTGCAGCTCTGGATCTGCCCCTGTATCCCACCCAGCTGTGCTGGTGCTGTTGTGTTGCTTTCCCAGTAGAGTTCTACTGCTCTACATGCTTATACTGGTGCAAGTGTAATCACCGATGACTTACAACAGGATGGCTATATTTGCATAAAAAACCCTGAAAACCTGGCACAAAGCTGTACGCAAGCTGAACCCTGGGCTTATTGAAAGCTTGTGCCCATTGCCTGAGCTTTCTAGAACCAAGCACACCAGAGCAAATCCTTAATTCAGAGCCATTTTTGCTCAGTGAGGTGGACTGCTGTCCTTCATGAACAGAAGCACATGCTCTCTGGGCTGCAGGTTTGGGAATTCAAAGCCTGTGGATATTCATGTTGTGGTCCAGAGCAAAAATGCAGCTGAAGGATGTGGCTCTTCTTAAAGCCCAGAAGTGATGCTCTGACCTGCATCTTGGAGGCAGAAGATGTTTTGGGGGCCACTCTCATTTTCTACTCCCCACATCGTTGCATGTGCTGGATGTCCAGTTAGGATAACTAGCTACTGGGCCGGAGCCCTGTCTTGGGTTGATTGAACAATTATTGGCCTGGTGATATTGCAGATATGGCAGGAGAGATGATGCCAAGGATTGTGCAGAGGAGCAGGGTGGAGGATGCTCATCCATTACCTGCTCCCTGCCTGTGACTGGCACTGCAGCATGGGTCTGGCACCCCTGCACAGTCCCAGCTGGGACTAACGGGAGGGGACACTGCTATCTAGTGTGCCTTTGTCCAGGAGTCTCATGTGCCACCGCTGTCGCCTTGTCCCCAGGACGGTGCTGCTGCTCAACCGCTCTGAGGTACAGAGCGAGTTCCTCTCCATCGCCGAGAAGCTGAGCACCAGCGAGCACCCACAGCACACCACGTTCGTCATGCTCCTCCAGCACCTCTACCAGGCCAACTTTGGCACCTGCTGCGACCTGGACAGCCTGCACCACCTCCTGAAGGTAGGCTCAGAGAGCTTGGATGTCGGTGATGCCACGATGCCATTGGGAGCAGTTTTGTGCAGTTGGGTGGTGGATTTCCTGCCTAAGATAGTACTTGATTGACAAAAGAAAAAATTTTGATAATGCTTCTTGTAGGAAAAATACGTGTCTTTCTCTTCTCTGAGATTCATAGGGTCATTTAGGTTGGAAAGGACCTTTAAGA
>NW_009634879.1:0-13285 GCF_000690535.1 Cariama cristata | reverse complement strand
AGTGCACTCGCTTCCTAGAGCGCAATCAAACCAACATTGTAGAAGCAAATTTGAAGAACAGACCTCCACTACAAACTAAAGCAAACTAATTTAACCTATTAAAGAAAGTTTACTGTTCAATAACTAAGAATCTTAAACATGATTTTATACAAGCTAGTTCTGAGTCCTCCTAACATGCCCAGACTGCTAATGTCGTAATACTGTGTCTGAAACTGGCCTTTAGTAATTCATTCCACTTAAGTGTGCGAATGAAACCCTGTTATGCAACTGCAGTGCTCCATCAAGTCCCACGCCAACATTAAAGACTGCTAGAAGAATAGCCTCTAGCTCCCTTATAAGACACTGGTTCAACACTCACAGAATAATTTCTCTTGCAATCCGTAGCACCTGCTTTATCTTTCAATATGAGTCACTCTGTTATAGACTTTATCTGATTGAGAGATCTGAAGCAATTAGAGCCCAGGGTAGAAGACATGTGTCTCCCAAATAATGTGGTATACCATTGTCACGAGAAAGACGACCTAAATGATGGAGCTCAAATCATCCCACTGGGATCCTTGCTAGCTGAGAGTTTAAAAAAAAAAAAAAAGAAAACGAAAAAGTTGAGCTGAACTACCAGGCAGGAATTCTTAATTTCTTCTTTTTCACATTCTCTTTTTCCATCTAGTCCTAGCTTTAAAGCTGCAGAGTTAATTTAAAAATTACATCTCCCCTGCCTCTTCACAAGCAAAGCTAACACCTCCACTGTAATTATGGCACTTAGAATAAGAGAAGTGACCTTTAACAGACACTGATTTCCTAAGACAAAAAAAAACTTCTACCATTTTCTGAAACTTTCTATGCTTGTCTGGTCACATATAACAGACTATCACAAAATAACTAGCTTAAGTTAGAAGCAGAAGAACAACCTTCTCCTGTCTCCTTAGTAATGCCAGAGCCAGTCAGCACTTGTCATGCAGTGTTGTAAGTGCTGAAGTAAAGCAAATAGCATCCTCCCCTTAATCTTATGCTGGTTCTCAGAGAGAGCCAGAAGAAACTGGTACCGCTGGCTCTGTCAAATGTTTAAGCCTTAGCATGAAGCAATACACTCCAGAGAGGAGCAGCACGCATACTCACGTGGCGAGAACTTCAGCTGGAAGGTCGGTGATGTAGGAAGGGATTTTTCTTCCTGTCAGGAACTGTGCCACTTCATTACTGAAGGTGTTGCAGTTATGTTCAAAGAGGTTATAAGACTCTCCTCTGTGTCACAGGAAAGGGATTGAAACATAAAAAGACAGACTCAGCAATACATCTAACAAGCAGAAAAACTTAGACCCCTAATGAGGAACAGCTCCTTCCATTAGCACCTTTTTCTCCCCCCACAAAGAATTCTAAACCAAATAAGTAAAATACAGACATCAATTCACCTTCACATTCAATTGAATCAGGGTGGAAAATGACATCTCTCTGCATCACTGACTTTATACAATGTTTTTTGAGAGGATAAGTGAGGTCAGGTTTCTTCAATTAAAGCCACAGAAGGACTAACAAGAAGTCACAGGAACTACTGGCACTGAAATATAGCCAGAACACTAAATGCTACTGTTTCCTATTCTTGTGAGAAGTAGACTAGACTCTTAAACAGTCAAGACCTTGCTTTTACTCATCTGAAAGTTGGCAGCTTTACTACAACACTTCACCTATGACTCACGGAGCAAAGCACTATTTACTGAAATATTTCATATAGTGCCTTCATTTTCCCTGGTGATTCTCTTGAAGGCATTTCAGGCATTATTCCATTTTACATAAAATAGTGTGAAACATTTCCCGGCAGAATGCCTTCCCAGCCTAGCTCAAGGCTGGCGCACCAGAGGGTTGCCTAGCTGGTAGCTCCCTGTGTATCGGTGCATCAGTTCCAGTCTCGTAGTTAGAAAGTACCAAATAATACACTAAGCAGACAAAGCTTGGTGAGCAGGATTTAGGTTTCGTAACACCTTCCTCCATTCTGCACCCCTTCCTCTGAAGGCTTTTTTTGTTATACGGATTTTATAGTCCCAGCTGCTACTTACCGGAACATAGATTCCCCCAAAGATGAAAGATATTCCAGAAAAATTTCTTCTGTGACTTCAGTGTTCCCCAGGTCAACAACTGAGTCCGGGGGGCCAAGAAGCGTCCCTCCCTGTAAAAATTAACAGCCAGAAGACAATGTTAAATGGACAGACTGAATTCTTTTGGAGGACTCTACTGAATAGAACTATTGTGGCTTGTTCAGGCACAAAAGGAGGAACTTCTGGTACATTTGACAAGCAAAAAGCCCTACTGGTCTCCCCTGTTCTGCACTCAGAGAATGAAAAGTAACATGCAGCTTACATTTCAGCTTGTCTACTTGGCTCTTCGTGCTGAAAGCTCTAAGCTATAGCAAAATTCTGCTTTAGAAGAAGAACAGCCCATCAGTTTTGCCTCTCCAAGAACAGAAAGGTCTGACAAAGCAGCGTGAATTTTTTTTTAATCTTAAAAAGGATGCCTTGAGTTGCCAAGTCTGTGTGTAAAACCTATCGCTACAGAATTGGACAAGGTGTCACTCTGGTAATGCAGCTGCAGAAGGTATCCTGGATAGATAAGACTCTATCAGCAGAAGCAAGCCCCAACGTGTATTTAGTTAGGCTTAAACCCACTCTCCATGCTCCCTTTTCCTCAGATGCCCTGGGCAACCACGGCAAGCAGCCACATCTGGCTGAATTCAGAAGCCTTTTGCTTTTCTAAAAGACAGTGACACAAGCAATTTCCATCAGGTAATCCTCTCACAAAATTATCTTATCAGAAAAATAAATATAACTTACAGGTGCACAGCTGGAGATTCCTCCACTGCCATAGAAGAACTCATCCTTATGGACTATTATGGAGGTGTGCCTGCCAGAGAGAACAAAAAAGCAGGTGAAACAAAGGAAGTATTTAACCTAGCAAATAAATCACTGGTAAATTTAGGTGCTCAAGGACATCATGAAGTGAATAACTGAAAGAAAAGGTCAATGTGTTTCTGTGGGTAGGAGCAGGATCTGCTGGGATATGAATGGATATGGAAGCAGTGATCATCAAGCCTACTGTAACTCTGTAAGCAGTTGGGAAAGAACAGGCTTAGGTAGGTGCCCAAGCATGAAGCAACATAGAAAGAGAGGGACTTCTACACCAGCATGAGATCTCCAGCAGCCTCTTTCAGCTAAAGGGTGGACGGTGAAGTCACAGAGATGGAGACAGAGCTAGCCCTGCTACTACCTTGACAGAAGTGCATGTCCGATAGACACTGACTGTCAAACAACGACTGGAGATGGATCAATAGAGAGGAAAATGGATGGTCAAGGGTTTGTGTGGGTTTTTTTTGTTTGTTTTTTTTTTTGTTGGTTTTTTTTTTTTGTGTGTGTGTGTGTTTTTTTGTTTTGTTTTTGTTTTTTTTTTTTTAAAAAAAGGCTCTTGATATGAATTATGGCAAACTGGGGGTGTGTTTTGTAACTGAATGTAGTCACTGCTTTTACATGCCAGAAGGCCTGATTCTGTAATACCTCTTCTCACCTACTCTTTTACTCTCACATTTAGTCATGCCGGCAATTAGAAGACAAAGTGCTTGGGACAAGGACAATATCCTACCCTTGAAAAAGTGTAGAAAGGCACTAAAATGCAACAACTACTACCAACACTTTTTTTCATGGGGTCCACTGAGCTTTAAATGGAGAAGTGTAACCAGCACCTGACTGCGCATTATCTGTCAGTAATTGTCAATCTGTATTCAGGAACAAAAAGTGCCTTGGTCTCTCTTCAGCACCAAAATGTTCTTAAGATCTGAAGCACATATAATCTCATATTGAAAATACTTCCTATAGCACATGGCGTTTAAACACACATTATGCAACTTAAATCTAGTCACTTACCAGATGCCATCCAGCTGTTTCCCTGTATACAGAGAAAAGAAGAGTCATTAGCAACGTATTTTCCAGATTTCAGCCCACCTTCTGTCAATCACTTAGGAACCATGCTTATTATTTCACCATGACAGTAATACCAAAGATTTCATCCCAGAGTTGCTTCTAAAGAAACAGAATGTCTTATCTTTCAAATGAACTACTCCATCCACACTACTGCTGTACTTTTTTCCCTCCTGCATGCAGAGGAGGCAACGCCATTCTATCCTGCCAGTGCTTACCTTCCTTGGGCTTTTTGCTTCAGACCAAGAAAAGAAACCTTTTCCTAAAATTAGTCTCTTCAGTCAGGACCAGAAGAGTTGCATTTTACACTGCTTTCATAACTGCAGGCAGTTAGCCAGCACAGAGTATTCAGTTTTCTTTTTCAGTAACTGATGAGAGATCTCACTTGAACACAGGATCTGCAGTGATAGTCTCTATAATCTATTCCATGATTGCCTCCTTTCCCTCTGTCCCCCTGCCCTTAAAAATTAGCAGCTTAAGTGGGAGTTGGGGGGGGGGGGGGGAGTGCAGGGTTGAAATTTATACAGTTTATACAATTGTGTGTTTTGTAGAACACAGCAGCAAAGACTTGCTTCAGGCACCATTAAACTGATAATATCATTGTGTCTTAGAGAAAAAGTCCCTTCTGAAATGCTTCTCCAGTTCCCTAGAAGTGGGAAACCTAAACCTCTCTGTACTCATGGTAGGACCTCAAGATCTCTCTTCGAAGGATCATCAGCCGTTACCACTCTAGGCTCCATTATTTTATCTATCCTAACCTAAAGGCTTGGTCCCTGGTATCCTACCCCTTTGCAAACTTGTAGGCAGCAACAGCGTGCTATGACAGACGTGCTTTATTTCGCCAAACAAGGTGCACAACTCCCAGAAAAGTGGATTCAGAACAGAAAACCTGTGTGCGTACCAATATTTGGTATCATCCTGAACCCAAGCAGTAGACAGAGTGCTCCTCTGCTGTAGCCTCTGCTTGCTTGCAGCAGGCTGCCGATCCTTTCAGCCACCCTCCATGTGCCAGTGCTCTCCCCCAGCAGACCACTTCCCACACCACTATCCTTTACATCCAAGCAGCACCTCTTCCAAGATGTTTTGTTGTTACCGTTCAACTTTTAGACACCAGAATGTGATGTGATGATCTGCTAAAGTCATCTGCAGGTTTCCCAGAGCTAGATAAAAACCACTGTAGACACGACAAAAAAAGCCACCTGAACATGAGAGGTACTGATCTAGTAAAAATTTGTTCAGAAAGCACTGATGGGTTAACTTCTGGCCAAGAGGCTTTGCTCTGGTTTGGACACCATCTGTTTGCATCACACCAGGCCTCCCAAAGGTAGCCACAGACCTTCTTGCTCCCTGAATTCTGGGCCATTATGTCTAGATATTACCCTCCTCCTTTAAACACAGCCTCAGAGTTGTGTGGGGTTTTTTTGTTTGTTTGTTTTTTTAATGTTTTATTCAAATGTTTGTGACATTCAGGCTTTTCTTAGCTATCTTGAGGTGCCTTAACTGACCTTAACTCAGGATTTGGCTGCATCCCCCATCACACTGTCAGCCTTGCCTCTCCCTAGCAACTATTTCACCAGCCACTCTGCTTGTATTCCTTACGATGCTGAAAGTGCAACTGTGACTGCTCTTCAAAGGTTAGAATCAGACGCTCAGAAAAACAATAAATTATTCCACTCAGAAAAAAAAGTTTGGTAAAAAAAAAAAAAAAAAAAGAAGTTTGGTTCAGTTGCATTCCCCTGCTTTTCCCCCACAATTCCCAAAGAGGCAGAACGTTACACGCTGGGCCCTTGTTAGTGTATCAGGGGTCTAAAGCTAAACGGGAGTTTGACAGAGCAATATTTCATCCCTCAGCCTCCACAATGCCGGCTTTTTTTGCTGAAACTTTAAGGGTCACTCTTCTTCTGTTTGTGTCCAGTTTCTTCTACGATACTTGGTGCGATAGCAGCGATGGTGTACATTGTCCCAGCTCCACTTGTCCTGTGGAAAGACATTTTCCAATTGCCCTCACTCAGATCACCCATAGCATACAAGGAGGCAGAGGCATTGCCTTTCCCGTTCCACAGGCAGAGGGTCTCGGGGTATTTATTCCCCCCTATCCCTCTGTCAGGGCTGCTTTGCTCTGTGAGTGCCAGGAGTGAATATGCTACTTCAAAGCAGCAGGAGTTCTTCACGAGTTCTTTTTCTTGGGTCAAACCAACTTTATTCCCCCCTATCCCTCTGTCAGGGCTGCTTTGCTCTGTGAGTGCCAGGAGTGAATATGCTACTTCAAAGCAGCAGGAGTTCTTTCTCTTGGGCCAAACCAACTTTCTGTCACCATCAGGACTGGGTAAAACACAGGAACAAAACTGGTGAGGATAATCCTTCAAGAGTTCTGAGAAAATGATGTTTATGTGTCCAAGCAAGGAATAAACAATCACTACCATATTTTTTTCTGCTCAAGTCTGAAGAAAAATAGGCATAGAGATAGATACCTGCTTCAGATGAGGGTCCTGTAAGAGTGGAAGCAGGGAAAAGGCTGTTGTGACAATAGAGACATCAGTCGAAGCGAGCACACACAGTTTTGAAGTAGGTGGACTGATCTGTCACTACCATGGATCACAGCCAGGCAGCAAGCATATTCGCTGTCAACCCGTCGCACAAAAACCTAGCCATGGAGTAGGATGAAGGCCAAAAAGAGAGTAGCAACGATGAGAGATGCAGAGCGCTGTGCTGCAACATTTCAGGGGCATTTGCTGCCCCTTTAGCGTGTCCCACGCCACTGTGCTCCTCGATCCTCTGGCCCTTGTTCTACACCTTCCCCAGCAGAGCTTTCGCCTTCCGCTCTGGAGCTGCCAAAACCCAGCGATGCGGCAGGCTCACCAGCCCGTGCGAGGCAGGGTACGGTGCTCTGCCCTCACTGCAGCAGCTGGCCTGCCATAGGCTCTACTGCTTTGCATAGTTAACGTTCTGCATATCTGTTAATAAATTATTACACATTCGTTCACAATAAATCACTGGTTTTCACTAGAAACTTGAACTTTATCCTTCAGGGCAGAGAATAAATCCTTTCAAAGGCAGCACATACTAGAATTGTATCCGCCCTTTCGCAGGCTAAATGGAAAAAGAACACCTTTTGGATCCACCCAGTACAAAAGACGCCAACATACTGGGCTGGAGCACTTGCTGTATTGGAGAGCGGCTGAGAGAACTCATCTGTTCAGCCTCACGAAGAGAAGGCCAAGAGTCCTTATTGCTGTCTACAACTACCTAAAGGGGTATGGAGGAAAAGGAGCCTTGTTCTACTCCGAGGTGCACAGTGAAAGGCAACAGATGCTAGTCAGAAAAAGGGAAATTCCCAACTCAGTAAGAGGAGGAAAAAAAAATTACCATGAAGGTGATCAAACACTGGGGCGGGGGTCCAGAAAGCATGTGGGATTTCCATCCTTGGAGATACTCAGCTGCCCAGGGCCCTGAAGGATCTGCTCTCACCAGATCTACCTTGGTCAGGACTTCCAGAGGTCCCTTTCCACCAACACAACTCTCTGATTATATGAACAAAACCCAAACAGAATTCAGGAAAGGGACTTTGCATTAGCCTGCAGGCCAGTCCTGCGAGGCTCCTCTCTGGCTGCTACACACGAAATCTGTAGCCAACAACAGGCAGCAACTGCCAGGGCAGTAACAGAAGAGCTCTTGGCAAATGAAGCTGCCTGTCTTCACAAGGCAGGCCTGTCCGAGGCTGCCCAGCTAGGTCGGTTTGTGCCAAGCACTGGTTTGATCATCATAATGGAGCTGCTGACCTGCTATTTTTGTTTGGCTCCTGTAAGACATTAACCAGGCTGGTACTGTGGAAAACACACGGCGGATCTGCAGCACTGATGACAATAAGGCATCCGTGGTAGCTCTCCACCCTGCTGCAGACCAAATAAAATCCACTGGCGGACCATGCTTGGCCAGAGGCAGTGCAAGCCTCTCCAGTGACAATGCTGTTGGGGAATCCCATGCCTAAGAAACCTGTCATTTTGGCCACATACACATCGCCTAGAGACATCCAAGATCAAGAACTTCTGGTACGATGCTGTGCAGCTGGCTGTCGACACCTCAACTCCAAACTGACTGACAGAGGAATAAGTCAAGGGCCACCAGCTTCTGAGGATCTTGGGCAGCTCCCTTTCCTCCTGCTCAGCAAGAAGCTCAATGTTGTTTGCCTGTTGCATCATGTAAGAGGTTCTGCACAGACCTACACGGACACCATCATCTTCCTCCTGAAGTTTTGTCTCTGCTGGTGATCCTCCTATACGACTCTTCACGTCCTTCTGTTTCCACAGCCAGCTGCCCAAGTGAGAGCATGAGGACGGTATTGCTGTGGCAGTGCTAAGGCACAAATTGTATCCAGGCCTTGCAGTGACACTTTCCAATAAAGCTGCTTCTGGCAACACTGTCCAGCTTAAAAAATAGGTCAAGCTTGCCAGGGAGCGTCCCCAAGTAATCCTACAGTGCAACAGAGCTTACAGCCTGTAGTCAACTGAGTAGTCTAGAAGAAGGGATTGCAAATACCATCTGGGATACTGGCAGACATCATCCCGTTTCATGCTCTTCCAGTCCTTGCTACAACACTCCAAACTCCCGCGGCACGCTGCAATGTGGGCAGAACTATACGCTGGTACTGCCACCAAAACCAACACGTTTACTCATAACCTGAGGCTGTCTATAACTATATAGAAAAGTCTGATTCCCCAGTAATTCCCATTTGAGCTGCAAAAGCCTTTAAATTGCAGGCATTACCCTTCACTCAATACCTACAGCAAAGCTAATCCAAATAATGCACACGCATATAATGCGGAACAGGGATGTCCTGACGGGATGATATTCTTTTGGACATCTACTGTTCATCGAGGTAAAACAGAGAAACAGCAAGATGCCTAAAGAGTTTAAATAGTTCAAGGGACAGACGGCTGTTGAGCAGGAAAGGGTGTTGCAAATTTAGGTGTACACACTTAATCATACAACAATTAGCGCACATGGTCAAGTTAACAGGTATCAGCTGTCCCACAGTAATTGCCTCTGTGCAAGCTCAGCCTGAAGGAAATGTGAAGCAATTCAGCTTAATTTGATCTACTTCCATTACAAGCTAACGCAAATTAAGCTACCTTATGTTTGTCACAGACCATGAACATGGACATGGAAGTTACCGTGTTGTATCTGTGAGAGTTTAGGGTGATAGCGTGTCAGTCATCTGATCACATACCTGATCTTTAAGTCTTTCTCTTTTTTTACTTGCTGAGGTGCTTATATGGATCTTTCCTGAAAATACTCACTAGAACTCAGGAGAGGATGCCAATTCAGCATAGATCTCTGTGCTTAAGCATCTCAAAGATTCAAATTGTTTGAGTGAGGCAGAGTACCACCTGCCAAGTAAACAAGTTTTTTTTATTTGCTGTTATTTTTCTTTATAACATTCACAGCTTAAATACTTTCCTGGTTTTACATGAGGCAGAAACATATGAGAAAAATGCAACACAAATACATTAAACAATTCCAGGACCCTCAGCTTAGTCGCAGGAATGTGGGGAATGAAGTAGTTAGATTTGTTTGTTCAACTGATTCAGGAGACTGTCATTGTTAGGATACAAGGGTATTTTCAAAGAAGCAAGCAAGACTGTATAATTTTAGAATACAATCAAACGGGATTACTTCCATGCTTGGATTTATCTAGAAGGCCAAGCAGAGGGGAGATTAGATGCTCGTCAATCTATTTTACTGGCACAGTTAATTTGTTAATCTTGAGGGCCACATGATGTAGCTTATTCCTGTGCATTTTAAAAATCAAATGAAAGTGGTGTTTGTATATTAATCCAAATTATTAGACTGAAGGGCAGAAGAGTTCCGAGACATAAAGGAATTATCTAAGGAGATGGGCACTTAGTTTACCCCATCCAGAGCTTAGGCCATCCATCCCTCAGCGCAAGAACAACACTTGTTCCTGAGCTGTAAAGTAAAGGAGTAATAGGAAGCTTAGTATTTTTAATAACAAATCTATGCTCTGCAAAGGAGATGCAAGCCCCCAAAGACCCTAAAAGACCCCAAAAAAGTAGTGAACTCGTCTCCTGTAGAACTGGAAGCAATATAATTTGGTCAACCAGCATGGCTATTTCTAGCAGCGAATTGCTTTGTATGTTGTCATAATTCCCTTAGGCCAAACCATTAAGATTCCTGCCCTTTTGAATTGAAAATTATCCTAATTAGTCAAGCACTTTCTCCTATGTGCTACCCAGGGTGCTCAATTGAAGCAAAAAAAAAAAAAAAAAAATAATGGAGAGGGAGGAGCTGCTTTGGTTCCCTTCTCCTTGAGGTGCCTAGAGAGACCAAGAAGTAGGCTAGATTGCAGGAGGGTAATGCACTTGATTTTCATTAAATCCCCAGCAAGTGCTCTGGAGCAAAGCTGGTGGAATCTCACACTGGAGCAATTCAAAACTCTTCAGAACGGGTGGAGGAGAGGCAGAATAATGCACTGGGTCTGGAAAAAAGGAATAAAGCAGAAGGTACCTCCTTTTAGCAGTTACCTTTCGCTCCGATTCCTTCTGGGCTGTTAAGTCCCTACAGGTGAACGCACAACTTAAAAATTTCAAGCGATACACACTCCCAGTCAACTCACCGTTAATTTATAGTACGCTGAGCCAAAGCTGCTGTGGTAAACTAAGCTCCTGCCTGTTCTGTGAGTCACATGAGCGATAATCTCAGTTACAGGACAGAAGAACTTTGAGAGCTGCAAGACATTTTTCCTTAAGCCCAGGATTCTAATCTTCCTTAAAGACTTCTCTGCCTTTGGACATCTACCTCCAAATCAGCACCACAAGCTGAACTATTCAGTCTTCCTCTCTACCCTGCACAGAATCAGGTGGCTTATGTTTTCTGTCTTGAAAACAGAAATCTCACTGCATTCAGGTTAACATTTATTATTAGATCATGTAGTTGGACAGACAAATGTAGTCTCACAGACCGAGAATGGGGGAAAGAGGGGGAGCAGGACCTGTAGGGAAGATGCACGTAGAGCAACAGCGCACAAAACTTAAACACGCCGCTTCTGATATCAAGGGCAACTGAACTACAATATTTGGTCATGTATACTTTAGAATAGCAATATTCACTGAGAAACTACAGGAAACTCACAGAAAAGTAAGAACAAAAGCAGTCTGGGTAGAAAAAGCATAAACTTGCCAAGAAAAGCGAAGATGTGCCCAAGGGACATGACTTAAGTCAGTCTAAAGCCTGCCGTGAACAGTGCTGTATAGCCCTGCCTTCCAGGTTCATCATTCAATGACAACGGAGAAAACTGATACTGAAAAAGTTAGGATAACATTTGAGAGCTGATCCTTGAATGCTGTACTGACATCATGACTGACGCCTCTGAATCCCGTTAGCACAACTGACGACACGATGTGGTGATGCTCTCGCAGTGGTCAGCCCCATAAGAAGGGATTCACCCCCCTCTGGCAGGGGGATCTCACCTTCTGTTTTCGAGCGTGCGAGGAATTGATTTTACCACAATCAATTTGCTTCTTCTATTTAAAACACATGTATTTCAATATAGGCCATGTTACAGAATTATCACTCAAAGTAAAAGCATCGTTTCAATCAAATCTAGCATCTATGGAAAGAACACCATAAGTAGAGATGACAAACATTTAGCACTAAATCATCTAAGAAATCCTTTCCTCTTCAATTTCTAGGACTTTCCCTGATGATGTACTGTTTATGAACATCACTGACAAAAAAAGAAATGGAAAAATAGCTATTGACCCTCTGGAAGTTGATGTACAGAGAAGTAGCAACAGTTTTTGTTGTTCTTCAAAAAAAAAAAAAGGTGCGTACATGAGGCAAGAGGAGTATTCTCTCCATCACTTTGCTCGCGGGGAGGTTTCTAAAATAATCTGGAGGTATGACAGAGCTGAGTGTAAATGCACAGAAGATATTTAACTTGAAGGAAAAAAGGAACAATGATTTGTTTTACAGACAATCCAGTCGCTGGATCCACCTAATCCCAAATATTCTACAGCCTGCCTTGTCACTGTGACCACGCAGGCCTAGTTGGCCCTGTTCCACGAACACGTCCGAACGCAACGAGTTACCAGGCGGTACTAGTGAGCAACGCTTCCCACACCACCGAGAGACACGTTCAGATTTTCAAGTTCTCCTCTTCATTACTCAGACTCCTAGAAATTTAGCACCAAACCGTCTCGCAAGCACAAAGTTTTAAAGTTGTTTGGATATAAAAAGCACCAAAAGTGAAGTCATGCAAAAAGTGTTTTTATGTGGAAATTCAGAAAGCTACAAGATCTCAAGATTGACTTTGTAGGTAAGAAATGAGCTAAAAAGCCTTTGCTTGAGCTATGTGAAGATTGGCACGGAGATACATACAGCGACAACCTATTTCTGTACAAGTCTTTACTTGGACCAACAATTTGAAATAAGACTGGTTAAAATCTGCTCACCTCAAACACAGGTAAACCATGCACACATGTCATTCTGTACCTTAAGATTCATAACCCTCAGGACAAGATAAAGCACAGCTACTATGAACTGACAGGTGAAAAGTTACTTCCCCGAGGGCTACAACAGAAGTGACTCTGACCACACAAAAAGTTTTGAGGTTAGCCAGTGCAGGAAACACACATCTCCCGAAGTTGTTGTTGCTGCCTGGCTAACGCAGCACATCACACAGGACCTCTGTAATATTTTCTTCTCAACTTTGCAAGCCTATCTTTGACGCGTACGAAACCTCATGCTAAGAATTATTTGGATTTTCATTTTAAGCTTGCAGGAAGGCACAGAATCTCCTCGCAGGACAGATGAGCGAAGTGAATGCCAACAAACTATAAAACAAGATTACACGGAGCCATCTGTTCAGACGCTGAGAAGTCTCATCTCACACAGACTGCTGGTCTCACGCCGGCCAGAGCCTACACGTAACAGGTGTAAACCCCTCTCTCATCGCGCTCCTAATTCACGCTTCCAAAACTTCAAGCAAAACCTGTCTCCTTCGCATCCCCAGTCCAAGGGTCAGTTGGGAACGCACACATTCTCGACAAGACATCCAACAAACTTTTGCAAACTCTCTGGAAGGAGAGCTGGCCAGTTACACGTCACACGGCGGGTAACGCCGAGCCCCGTTCAGCCTCACCGCAACATGGAGCCGCTTGAACTCCATAACCTTGTCAACAGCGGGCGGCTTTCTTCCAGTCCAACCTCCCTGCCAAGGTGTCACAGCAGTTGGGGTGTCAGGAACAGAGCTTTCCCACACTTCAGGGCCTAAGTAACACTTTTAATTAGTTTTTAGTAAATAAGGCCAA
>NW_009634878.1:0-806 GCF_000690535.1 Cariama cristata | reverse complement strand
GGGCGAGGCCGCTGCTCTCGCAGCCTCCCTTGTGCGTGTGCGGGGTCCTGGGTGCAGCCCCTGCTCGTGGCACTGGTAATTAGCACCGGCAGACGAGGTTGCTGTGCCCAGGATGCTATAGTAAGGGGTGACTGGGTTTTATTCCACGGGGGACAGTGCGTGAGCCCACTGTACCACGGAGGTGATGGTACCCACGGCCTGCTCAGGAACACTCGGGTACTTGCGGATGCTCGTGGCGCAGACACTGTCAAGCCCATCTCTAGCAGCACGCCCGCTCAACTGCAAGCAGACGATTCGCTGCTATTGTGGGTAAAACCAGCTAATGCTCGAGGGTGCTGCGGAGCGTAGCGTGCAGGAGAGTTTAAGTTTGTCGTGCAGGTGATGAGATATGCAGGAATATTCCTGCAAAGATGCAAAACTTTTCCCTTTCAGGGTACTGTCATCGCAACCCTTCAGATATTTCAAGGAGAAACATGCCCTTAAAGTTCAGATAGCTGTTAAAAGAAGGCACCATTCTATGTTTTTTATGCTTTTAAACACAGAAAAGCCAGTGCATTCACCACTCCCCTTTTTCTAAGCCGATAGATGTTTTTATCTTACATTATCACAAACTATTGCTAGCAGAATAATAACAAATCAAAGAAGGAATGACCAAAATCACTGATCTCGTGCTCTGGAAATACACATGGAAAGAGAAGGTTCAAGTCTGCTTCCGAGGTTTTGTACGTGTGTCCTTTGGGGACCCCCTCTCACCGGGGCCAAGTGCCGGGCAGCCCCGGGGTTCGTCCCCCGCCGAGGCTGCGGAC
>NW_009634877.1:10666-13781 GCF_000690535.1 Cariama cristata | reverse complement strand
GGTTTCCATCGCGTGGAAATGCCTCTGTAATTGCCACGCACACAGCTAATAACGTAAACGGCGTTTTAGCTACAAACCAAGAGAAAAACCCCGATGTAAGAGTTGAGGCAATCGGTGTCACACCACAGGGAAGCTCAGGTTGCTGTTTCAGGAGCTGAAATAACCTGACGTTGCTGGAGTGCAGGTATTTGAAATACCCCAGAGGAAAAAAGCTAGTTTGTATTGACTGATAGCTATGTCTCTTTGGAATGACCTACATTTCCAAGCAGCCCAGCAGAATTAAATGTTGTTAACTTTTAAGGCGTTTTGATTTCTTCTTGTTAAGGATATCTGCCTTGTGGGGGGGAAGTAAAGAGAATTTTACAGAAACAAATTTATGTTTTTCTCCTTTCTGAACTAATGCGCAAAGTTTGGAGCTAAAATTTTATTGATTCCAAGGTCGAAGGGCTCAGAGAAGGCTGGTTCCTGCTGGCCAAAACATTTACACCCTGCAGAATACACGCACAAAGTTTCCCTCTGGCCCGGTGGACATTTTGTATTAATCTCGCGGTGAGGTAAGTGACTCCTACCGTTCATTTCGCGTGTGAGCGTTATCTGCCGGCTACTGCCTTGAGGAATAAGGCGAGATTGCTATGTGGTATTGCACTCGAATCTCTGCACAACTTTGCGGGTGGGCTCGTTGCCCAATTACCGCCACATTCTGCCGAGGGAGGGCAAGGACACATGGGGGGGTGAAGCCAACTGCGAAGCTGGACGGTGGGGGTATCCCGTCCAGGCGGGAGAGCTGGCGAGGGAGAGGGGATGCTTGTGAAGCCAGCTGCAGCGGGCAGCAGTCCTGCGAGAGCGGGCAGCTGTGGGGGGGTGTGTGTGTCTGTTTGTTTGTTTTGTTGTTTGGGTTTTTTTTATGGCCAGCTCTTATTTTTGAAAGAACTGGATCAAGCTGCCTGCAGCAGAACTTTGGTCTAAAGCCAGGCTGTGCTTCACCCTGGACAAACGCAACTCCCATGTCACCCATCCGAGGCTCCAGCATCCCTGTGTTGAAGTTCCCCTGCCTACTAGGGCTTCTGGAGGAATAAATCATCTCGTGATGGTGTTTGCAGAGAGATGGCATTCTCCAGTTACCTGCCTCGGCTGGCCAGTCACCCCGTGCTCTGCCCAGCTGGAGGAGGGCACGGCACCGGCACCGGCACTGCCTTGGGGTTACGGCAGAAGGGAGTTACTGAAGTGACTGCTCTGATCTTTGTAATTTTGCACGGTAACAACTGACCGCTGTCACAAAGCTGGGGGACAGCAGGATCCTCTTGCCTCTTTGCAGAAGCATCTGTTGGTTTTAGATGTGCACTAACTCCTCACGTGTGAACTTTGCTGTGGGAGTGGAGATAAGCGCAGTCTCCTAACGCAAATAAACAGAATGAGTAAGCATGAAACAAAGGCAAATAGAGTGAAAGAGAAAAAACAAACAAACGCAGGTGGCAGAAAACTGAGGAAAGCACCTCCTGCTAATAAGTGAGTCCTAATGACAAAGGGAGGATCGCTGGCTGCCTGGCTTCTCTGCATTGGCACTAGCAAGCTGAGTGCCCACATTTTATAGAGCTGCTGGTGATGTGTGAGGCTGCTTTGAACGGATTTTTCTCTTTTAGTTCCTCCCCTTAGTCAGAAACCACAGCTGGCTCTGGGCCTTTGGATTTCTCTTGCCACCTGCTAGCCACTCCACATCCAGCTGTGACTCCCTGGGGACACCTGGCCTGGACCACAGCCTCCCCCTCCTGCCTCCTCTTCCCATCCATGAGAGCGAGGAGAGCATCGCAGCTGTGCTGCCAGCTGGACGGAGAAAGGGGTGACTTCTCTGCGAGGACACTGATGCCTCCAGGCAGCGCTTTCTGTTCTGCTCTGCCATGCCTCACCGCATTTTGACACTACAGGGACAGTTAACTTTGCTGGGAGGTGCAGTTACTCAGGAGAGCATGTCCTCTAACAGAGGCTCTGTAGCATTTGGGGAATAAAGGGAAATACAGTAGAAATTCAGGTATTGCTTGCAAATGCATGCCTCCAGTAGGCTGGGTATGTTCAAGCTGCATAAATGACATATCCTCAGACCTGGAAGCAATTTTCTTTACTATGTCTTTTAGAGATGTCCTTGGAGTGTTTTGGTCCTGAGAACTAACTACAACCATCAGCTGCTCCTCATCAATGACAACAGCACGGGTGAGAAGCTGAGCCGAGGGACTGAAATCACTGCTCATGGCGGGCACTTGCATCCCTCTCTGGATGCCCCTCATCCCGCACGTACCCCTGTGTGCCCGTGGGCAGTCATGGGGGGGTTTGACCAGGGGCAGCAGTGTCTGAGGGGGCTTGGGAACCTTACTGATTTCCAAAAGGGAGCTCCGATGGAGCTGGGGACTAACAGAACACCATGCAGTCTAAAGAAGGAAACAGCCCAGCCCGTGTTGCCCAGCCCTGGCTGCTGTGGGTGGTGTTACCTTGTGAAACGTCAGGCAGTCCTTGTTTTCGGTCTTATCCCTGCTCCTCAGGTCGAAGCCGTAGAGGGCTCTGCCGAGGGGTGGTGCCAGGGGCAGGTGCTTGATGACTTGCACGGAGCTGGCTGGGAAAACGCCGCTGATCCCGTTGACCTCCCCCAGATACCAGTTCTCATCCAGCTGTCGGAGCAGCACAATGATGTCCCCCTTATTGAACCTCAGCTCCCCAGGGTTGTGCCCTCGGTAGGTGTACAGGGCCTTGGCTCGCGGGACCTGTGGGATAAGAAACAGCCCTTGCAGTTTGTCTGTGACAGTGATGCTTAACGTAGACAGAATTCCCCAAAAGCATTCATAATTACTGGGAAAAATTTAGAGGTCTAAGTCTTAAGCCTGCATATATTGGGATTAGCTACCCACATCCTTTCTTGATGTCTTTTTCTAATGAAGGCAAGCTCCAAAATACTTATGCTAAATTTCTATCAAGATGAAAAACAGGCTGAACTTGTTTAAGAATATTAAGAAACAATTAATGCCTTAAACTAGTCTTCCCACGGGACCTTATTGCCTGCTATAAGGTCTCCTCTAATACAATGTCTATTTTAATGAACCCAGGTATTTCTATTTCAGAATGACCGGAG
>NW_009634877.1:8870-10635 GCF_000690535.1 Cariama cristata | reverse complement strand
TTGGTCCAGCGGACCTGGCAGCTGCTGCCTGCAGCGGCCAACTGTGCATTCCTAGGAGAAGGCAACGAGAGCAAGGTGAGTGCAGGTTATTGCTCTCCTGCGGTTATCTCCCTGCTTTAACACCCTGTGACCGTGATTTTATTTCAGTCTTTAATCTGGGTTACAGGAAGAGAGGCTTCTTAATGTTACTGTTGTTGCAGTATAATATGAGAAAGAAGAGATATACCAAAACCAGGAGAGATGAGGGAACGTTACCATCTGGACTCTCATCAAAATGAAACTACAAAGTTCACTTGAAATAACTGCTTTTCTGACCCTTAGCTATACTAGAAAACTCAATTTAATACACAATGCAACAGATCATTTGGACGGCTGGATAAACCCAGAGCTGTCCTGGGCCTCGGCACTGTGAACCCACGCGGTACAACTTGAGGGCAGCCTGAGGGGTGTTTTTCTTGGGAGGAGGGCAGATACGCCGACGTTTTCTGCACTCTCCATGGCTGTTCTAGATAGGCATTTGGGGGGTCCTGTACATTGGAAATCGGCAGTGCTGAAAGGTTCGATCTTTGCATACTTGTGTTAAAGACAAAATGGAGATACCTTCAGCACATTTGTTGGAGTAGAGTACTGCATCCCACACAAGTGCATCCTAGAATGAACAAGCAACCTGCGTTTGTTTATGTTTATTGCCATTTGCAACATCACGGTTGATTATGAAATGCAAAACACTGAGTGTTAAGCTCTGTCTTCTGCTGGCCCTTTGGTTGGAAACAAATGCTGCTTCTTTAACTTCTGATCAGCCCTGAAGTGGTCAGGCAGCTGAACCAGATGATCATTGTAGGTCCCTTCCAACTGAAATATTCTCTTTCTCTTCTCTTTCTCTTCTCTTTCTCTTCTCTTTCTCTTCTCTTTCTCTTCTCTTTCTCTTCTCTTTCTCTTCTCTTTCTCTTCTCTTTCTCTTCTCTTTCTCTTTCTCTTCTCTTTCTCTTCTCTTTCTCTTCTCTTTCTCTTCTCTTTCTCTTCTCTGTGCTTGAATGCTCTAAGAAGGTGTGCTACTTTCACAGGACAGGCTGCAAGCAGAGCCCTCATCCCATCATCTCTGCAGACAAGTTAGAAATGAAAGAACAAACATCCTTGTGTGTTTGTGAAGCCTCAATCACTTAATGATGCCGTTCTAGCCCAGGCTCTCGTCAGTACGCAGCATTTCCACCTTGTACCAGATGAATGGTCCATCCAGTCTCACATCCAGTGGGAAACAGCAACCAGCGTGAAGTGCTCAACTCTGCTGCAACAGTGCACCTCTGGGAGAGACATCTTCTTTGCTTGGGGCAAACAGGGATTGTTTCTGGCATGAAGTAAGACATGTGTATATATATATATATATATAAAAGTAAGCTGTATATATTCTAAACTATTATCTGAACTGTTAGCGCTGCAGATATTGCTCTTTCCTTGAATTGAACCAGATTCTCAGTCTCAGTAATATCTTGCATTGTGGTTAATTTTCTTTAATCCTTTTTGATTAACTGTTCTGCTGTTTCTGGCTGTGGGAGCTTCGCTGCAATTGGTAGGAATCTGAAAATAAGGAACAGATCCATTGTCTGGTTTCTGTCTGCTTTCCGAGACATGGCGGTGTCTCCTTCAAAGGATTCCTTGGGCCAAGGGGGCAATCTTTGAATTTGAGTCAGGAAGGTAGTTTAAGGGTCCTGCCTGCCCGTCCTGTGCTGGTAGATGAGATGAAACACCCAAGGAGTGACTCCTGCAT
>NW_009634877.1:4716-8839 GCF_000690535.1 Cariama cristata | reverse complement strand
GGGGCCAGCCGCAGCTCTGCACCTCTGCAGCGTGGGAGCCCGTGCTCTGCCCTAGGGCTGCCTGTCCTCACCCGCAGTGATGTCTCCCAGACACAATGCAGCCCTAAATTTTAAGGGGAAAAAAACCAAATGCTGAGCTCCACTTCTAGCCTCCTAGCTGGTAGCACACCTGCATGAGATACGTGCTGAGAAACGGGCAAGCCAGGATTGTCCCCAGCTCTAGAGCCTTGATCAGTTTAAGCAGAGGTGACTATACCCAGGACAGCCAGGGACAAGAAGAGGCTTTTCAGCTTCTTTTGAGCCAGTCTCTGCAGATTTAGATTGTCCTCCTCCACCTTTCAGGATTTGTGACATCATGTGTGGGAACTGCAGGAAAAACCTTTGCAGCTGGCAGAGGAGCTCCATCCACGGCCGAGCGCTTCAAGCCCAGCTCATCTTCAGCTCTGGTCTGCCCGCTGAGATGTGTGGACCACCGCGAGAGCACAGCTGCGCAGGTGTGGAGGGAAACATTCTGGTGGGGCAATGGGATTTAGGGCGGCTCCCTCTGCATCTCCCATGGACAAACTGTGGATTTTTGTCCGTTGGCTGCCGAGAGCTGTGGCGTTGTGAGTAGGACCCTGCAGTGCAGTTTTTCTATGCCATAGTCACCAAACCCCCACTGACCTCGTGGGAGACCATTCAGGCTCTTCCTGCCTTTTTCTGTGGAAGGAGATAAACCCTTTTCCCCAAATCCACCCGTGTCAGTGCCCAGGGTTCAGGCAGGATTTCTGCAGAGTTCAACCCCCATCAGCCACTTTTGGGAGGTCAGGAAGGTGGAAGAGAGAAACTCGACGTTAGTTTCCTGAAGTGTGGAAAAGATCAAATTTTCCATGGAAATGGTTTAGACTGTGGGAAGAGAACATCTTCCAGCACTCCCAAACACTGATGCTTGGTAGGAAAAAGGAACCAAGAAGGGAAAAATTTTAGGTACTGCATTTACTTCAAAGCATTTGAAACAGGAAGCAATTAGTTTAATGTTCAGTTCTAATGAACTCATTTTGTCTGTTAATTTGTGCTAATAGTAAACACATGCACTTGGCTTAGTGACACTGAAAGTACATTGCTGGAAAAAAAGAAAATGATGAAAGTGA
The DNA here is from genome assembly GCF_000690535.1 of Cariama cristata. NCBI lineage: Eukaryota > Metazoa > Chordata > Aves > Cariamiformes > Cariamidae > Cariama > Cariama cristata. The sequence continues at coordinate 7,709 of NW_009634877.1, read as the reverse complement.
GGCTCAGGCCAGCTTCCCCTCCATCAGTTCCCCGAGCTTCTATGGGAAACAGGGACCGTGTCCGTGCCAGGACCACAGGATGACTGCCAACGCGTGCCTGGACATACGCACTTTCTCCTGCAGCAAAAGAGACTGTGGGAACAGAGGATTACGGGAGGGCCAGTCCTCCTTCGGGAAGACTCGGTGACAGTCTCTCTGGTGTTAACAAGGAGCACAGAAAGAGACCTCTAGTTGCCTCAGGAGTGACCAGAAAACAATCAGGAAACTGCGAAAACAGGGCTTGTAAAGGAGGGGCACAAACGTACGGGGGTGATGAGGGAATGGTTGCACAGCAAAATAAAGCAAAACATAAACGGCATCAAGAACGAGTTCAGGAATTATATTAAAAATAAGAGAAACTCTGAAATGAATTGCATGCCTATTACTAACTGGGGGAAGCGAACGAGCAGTGGGGTGCTGAGAGTCTGGAATATTCTTTCTTCAGGAAGAAGAAAGGGAGACAGGAGGGCAGGCCAGAATAAATAACTGAAAACCAAGTAGGATAGGCGTGTTTGGCTGAAACTCACCCCTCTGTGCTTGGATGGATGGGCTGTTTCTTCCTCTAACCATGGTCACAACCTTCATTTCTTCACCTCCTCTTTAACCCTTTCCTCCCACTTCCACGCCCTGTCAAATTGCACAGCCCATTCTGTTTTCAAGTTTCCCTCCAAGCCTGGTTTTCTCTCCCATTGCTATTTCCCAGAGCTTGCAGTGACCGCTGACATGATCTCACCCCTCACTTTATAGAGCAGAGCACTTGTATTCACTTGTTGAAATTTGTTGCAAAACTTTTGTGGATCTAAGTGAATAACAGTCAATATTAATGCTTAAATGCTTCTTTAGCATCCAAAAATTATTCAGAATTCTGGTCTTTTGGGGCTTGCTAGTAATTTTGAACGCTCACAAGGTAACATTGGTGTATTCCTCCACGGACATTTTGTCAAGGAGTTATTATAATGGTGGTGGTCCTTTGATGGGTACCACTTATTCCCCACTAAAGCCCCCTGTACTCCAGGGAAGGGTTCGGTGGCTCTGCGGCTCCCCGTGCTCGGAGTGGGCATGGGGGGAGCTGGGAGCCTCCGGCCCAGGTGCAGGCTCGGGGTCAGCACGGGACACAAGACCTCCGTGCCTCCCGCCTGCCCTGCGAAGGGACGAGGGCAAGGAGAGCGGTCCTTGTTTTGCACAAGCCTTAGCTAAAACCACCTCAGAATTAAGTGCTTCAAAGGGATGGGTGGTGTTATGAAGAGACGTTGGACTGGATGTGCGTTTCTGGTTGTATAACAAGGAAAAACTGTAATCATGCTGGACTGTTTCAGCAGTTGATGACTGACCTTTTCAAAATCATATGTTCTTTGTAACTGACCAAATATTTTTTCTAATATTTTAATACTCTGTTAACAGCAAAAATCAATGTAACTTAAACAAAGAGGAGAAGGATTAGAAAAAGCCATAGCAATACAAAGCATTCTGTTTTGGAATCAACTGAAATTAACTTGAAATTAAGTTTTTCGAGATCTTCACTTCATCAAAAAAATCATTAAATTCAAGTAATTTTCTAAGGCCCAAGTCAGTTTTTTTCTAAAGTCTGCCTTTGTTGCTTTTTAAAAAAGTCTTTTTGTCTGTTCAGATACTGAGCCAAAAATATCCCATTGATTTCCCAACTTTATTTAGGACATAAACCAAGCCTTTATCTACCCACACAGAGCAACCAATGTGGTTTTTACTGTACAGGGCACTTTCCTGCTTCGCAGGCCTTTCACAAAGTAAATCTTGAAGCTGAAGTCTTCAGAAAGATGTATGTCAGGGTCATCGTTTTTTAATGTGTTCATAGGATGTAGGAAAGACAAAGAAAAGCACCTAAACCACCCTGCAGCAAACCACCCTGCTGAGGCGGGGGGACGCCAGCAGAAACCCTCTCCAGGCAGCTGATCTCCTTGCTGATCGGTCCTCCTGGCGCTAAAACACAGGCAGCTGCGGGTGTATCTCAGGTCTGATTGCTTCCTCAGGCTTTGGCTGGTTTCTGTCCACTCTTGGATGTATAAGATCCTCTGCAAGGCATCTGTTTTGCTTTAAATAAAGTAGGTTAATTGCAATGGCAGAAACTGGGATGCTAATTAGACCCAATGATAAAGACAAGGTGTGCCTGGAGGAACCTTGCTCCGGGCTGAGGGCAGAGGTAGAGGCTTTCCCCAGCAAGGACGTGGTCCCAGGTGTGGGGTGAGGAAGGACCTGGTTTGTTCTGATGGATTTTCCTCCCGTTAGCGTGTCCAGTTGCTTTTTGTTAATCCGAGGCAGCATTTTATTTTAGTGGGGTGGCAGTGAAATGTTCAGCCAAATATTGCAAATATTGGCATGCTCCCTAGATGCAGAGTTCAGCATCTGTCTTTAAATTCAGTTGGGAAAACACTATGAGAAACTCAACTAAAGGTTGTTGAAAATTTGTGTAGAATATTTGCAGAGACAGCAACTACAAAGAAGAAACATCACTGGTGAACAGAAAAGGCTTTTTTTCCCGTGATGCCATGCAATACTGCAGCTACAGTAGTAATGCTAAATTAAATAAGAGAGAGAAGAGAGTCTTTCATGTTCTCCTACATAAAAGCCTCTAAAATCAGTAGGAAGCTGAGTAGAAGAAGAGAATGCGGTAGTACCTCAGACTGCCCACTGATACTTTCCAGGCTCTCAAGCAGACAGCGACCGACGAGATGTTTTGCCAAGGCCTTTGGGCCAAGGGCAGCCAGTGCTCGTGAACCCAAACCCGTGTGGGTTTTGGTGCTGGCGAAATGCTTTTTTCTGCCTGCAGTGCCTTCGACTGCTGCAGAGAGCCCTGCCTCTCCCGGAGAAGCCTTTCCCTCTCTCTCTGTTTTCTGGGTGGTTGTAACTTTTTTCAACGCTGCCTCATTTTTTTCTGATATTTTCCCCCCTCTGTTTTCTTCTCCGTCACACCTGAGTGG
>NW_009634877.1:0-4666 GCF_000690535.1 Cariama cristata | reverse complement strand
GGGCTAGCAACCCAAGGTGCCCCCTTGCCGCGGGGCTGCCTGCAGAGCTGTTGGGAGAGCCCAGGTGAGAAAACGCAGCAGGTAAGCTCTGGGGGCTGGAAACAGAAATTCCCTCTCACATCAGGGCAATATGGTGCACGGTCTCTAGGCAAGATACTTTTCTGTCCTTGGCCGCTCCACCAGCAGGGATGGCTGTGGCAGATGCACCTCAACGCCTTGCCCCCATTCTTAGTGGATTTGAGGCTGATAAGGGTCAAAAGATTTATTTATTTATTTATTTATTAATTACTATTTTTGGCATTTGCCATCAGCTGTGCTAGGGCAGCTATCCAATACATCTGAGTCTCCCTCTGTACAAAACAAAGAAGCAAATTAAAAATACGTACACGTGTGTGTGAGGAAGCAATTCAAAGCATCTCTTCATAGCTGGGAGAAATGCACGCTATAATTATCTTAAATGAGCTAGTTGTAACTTCCTCATTATTGGCAGTGGATTAATGTAAGACCACACACTCATAGCACTGGTATTTAAAAAAACAAGAGAAGAAGAAGTGTGTGAGGGCAGCTGGGGTGGGGGGTCACCAGGGAGAGACATTAAAAATTGTCAAGAAAGGAGGAAAGAGAAGCCAGGGAGGGCAGTGAAGAGGAGAGATTTCTGATGGAGGCTGTGAATGCCCATAAACCTTGTCCTAGCTGACTCCCATTTAAAACCATCCCGAGGAGCAGCACGGCCCCGCGGTGACACCGTCTCTGCACGAGCAGACTGAGCTGCTGCCTGCGGTACCCCGAGGTGAGCATGAGGACGAGGCCGTAAACGTCCCGGCGCCTGGGATTCCTTTTCTTCTTCACCCATTTCAAAGCAAGGCTCACTGCAAATGACTTCAGCGAGACACAGCTAACGATGCTGGATGGGATGCTCCTGTTTCCCAGATGCTCCGATGTCACCAATGTCCACGACTGCATAGATGAACAGATGGGATGAGTGACAAATTAATTCTTGGGATAGCTTATTGCTGTTGATGTCCAGGGGTGCTTCCTTCTGATTTACTGCATGCCAAGGGGAGGGCGGCAGGAGCGAGCCCCAGGAGCACTGCCTGCTGCTGACATCCCCGTTCCTGCACTGCTGCCTGACAGCAGCATGGGACCTGGCCCCCCAAGACCTCAGCGAGTGCCCCCTGACTCCAGTGGCGGAGACAGACACGTGGGGCTGAGGAGGCTGCTGGCAGATGGATCAGGAATGGCTTCAGACGGGTTTGGACCTGCACCCAGGTGCTTTCCCAGCTCTGATTTTCATAACTTTGCACAGGGAATGCCCTGGAGTCACTCTTCGCTGCGCCTCGTCCCTCGGAGGCAGACAGCCACCCCAAGCACGCCGTCTCCTCTCCCACCAGCTGAACGTCTTTGCAGTTACTACCGAGGGCCTGATCCTGACCTGGGTTTCATAGGTGTTGCCCCACGTGCAGGGAGGCAGTCATTCCCAGGACCTTGCGCAGGAGAACCGGCTCAGGTGCGGGATCTCTGGGGAGCCCCAGACTCCTGAGCTGGAGCGGCGGCAGCACTGCCAGGGCTGTTGGGACAGCCTGGAAGAACTCGGCTGCCCAGAAACAGAGCCGGGATACTGCAAATGAGCTGTGACAAGCCAGGCCAGCCCCAGCTGTGTCACCTGGAAAGTCTGAGGGGATGGAGATGGTGGAGAGGGGAGACGCGGTTATCCTCGGTGCGTGGTCCGCAGGGCCCACGTGGGAGGCGGCGCAGCCCCGTGCTCTGCGCGAGCTCTGCCTTCCCCTCCCACCCTGGCACTGCGTTGTTTGTGCAGAAGAGCTAAATATCCGTGCTGTGCAGAGGCAGTGATATTCCTATAGATAACACAATTTCTGTAACACATTACAGCCTCCTTGAGAGGAACAATTTATTTCTAGGATAGTGCCAGGAAGAAGAGAAATCCAGTCCTGGATGTCTTCCAGTTTGATTTTTCTCCCACTAGGTACTGTGGGTTCAGTTTGCAAGTGTTTTTTGATTACTTTTTATTTTGGAGCTTTTTGGAGCAGGACTGGCGTTGGTCAGAGGGGACTGGCACACAGGTGTGCTGCACGGGGCAGCATCAGGGGTGCCGGAGCCAGGATTTTCCAGGACTTGCTCTTCCGGGAAACACGTTGAGTTGGATCCTGTGAGCCTCTAAACTCCGTTGTGCCAGCTCTATGCCTGGGTAGCAGGAGTCCAAGTACAGCCTAAATATTAAGTGATACTGAGGTGCTCAAAAGGACATCCCACCCAGAAAGCTGCCACTGCGGAGCAAAGAAGGGTCAATACCAAAGGATGGAGGAAGCTCTTCCTACCAACCCTATCTCCATTTCTTTAAAGAACTGCATGGTGTGAAGACGTGGTACACGCCAGGTGAGGGCACGTTTCATTGCCCAATATCTACAAGGGAGCACTAGAGGTATACCAGGGTGGCTGAAGAGATGTTAAGAGTATCTTTGCTCTCGACTGTGGCCCAGGGTGACCTGTCCATCTCTGCAGAGAGATGTCTGCAGCTTCAGCGCAGGGACCCCCCACAGCGCAGGGACAGGCTGTTCCACAGCACACATGGAAATACCCAGAATATTCGATGTGTGCAGGAAATGGAAAGCTTGTGTCCCGACCCCGTTGTCAGGCAGGGAGGGTGGCAAGGGCGAGATGGCCAGCAGTCCCCACTCTGGGGGACCGTACGTGTTACCAGAGGCTGCTGCTGTGCCAGGCGCTGTGCAAGCGCAGCAGTGATTCCTGCCCTGGAGAGCGGGCAATCTAAAGAGACTGCACAGACGAAGGGGGGAGCAATGGTGGAAATGCTATCCTTGCTTTACCGGTGGGGATAGTACCGGAGGGGGGGTGTGAATGACTCGCCCGGAGGCAGAAAACGACTCCAGGACAGATCCGAGAGCACAACCCAGGCCATGCTCCTGATGAGTAGTGATTTACACACCGTGAATGGAGAGCTGGTTATTATCTACATACTGACGCCAAAGGACATGCTGGCTTTTCATAAAGAGAGATAATCAACAACAACTGCTGTCTATTTTGCTTACTAACTTTCTGCAAGCTGCCTTCAGCATCCTGCCACCGACTGCCCACAGTTCGATGGGATGAATGAGCCCCACATCATCTCCTTTGTGTGCTCAGCTAGTGCAGTTTCAGGTCTCTTTAGGATCCAGTTGGATGAAAAGAGCTATTTGAATGTAAATTAATTGCCATTACAATTCTGTTTTTCTGCTTTTCAGCAGAAGAGATAACTTCAGCCTTGTCACAGCGAACAAAACCATCAAAAGTGAACTTGTCATTTCAATCTCTTCATATAATTATATTCTGAGGATTCAGATAGTTGGGTGGTTTCTGCATTATTTCTCCCTTGACGAGGATTGCTCCCATCTTCCAAGCACAAGCAGACGGTGTGCACCAGGGAGAACAAAGTCAGTCCCCTCCTGCTCACGTCGGTACCAGAGCTCACCAGGTCGCCCTGTTCCCTCTTGGGTTTGCGGGGACGCAAGGCCAGCGCTGGTCACGGCTAAAGCTGGCGGCCGCCTTGCACCGTGAGCCAGCACCTTCCTTCAAGGGAGGAAGATGGAGATGTAAATTGTACGGATTTAGCCGGGTATGGAAAACATCGTCCTAAGTTACAGGTGTAAGTGGGTGTGATTTAGAAACTGAAGAGATGAAAAGCAACCGAAGGTGTCTGCAGAAGCAGGTATTGGAGCCTGTTGCTGAGACTGCTGGCGCTGGTTTCTGTGCTGCTGCGTCTGCGCACCCGTGGCAGCGGTGAATGGGAGTACTTACATCCTCCGCTAACTTATCACCCCTTTGATGTGCCACCGCATCGAGGCTTACGTCACTTCTGAACTTTGCCTATTGTAGTTCTGGCTTTGTAGTGCAGAGATGAAAAATGGAAAATGGGGAAAATGATTAAAGAAGGTACAGAGCAGCTTCTGTCATGGAGAGGCTGAGCGGGTGCTGCACCAGCAATGGCTGAGGCACCGCGCAGGCGCCCAGCCCTGAGGGGAGCAGCCAGCTGTGTGTTGGTAACGTCCCCACGGCTCCGGAGGAGGACAGGGCTGGATCAGGCTTTACTCTGCCTGTGTGAAACCACAGGAGAGGTTTAGGCGGGCAGGAGGAGTGCCAAGGCGCATGCAAGGCAGGAGTTGGACCGGAGCGTGGCTTCGCTTCATAGATGCCTGCTCCTTGGTGCAGGCAGAGTCGTGTGGGTACAGGCAGAGCAGGGAGGGGCCTGGAAAGCCATTCGGCGAGAGGAAAGCGGGGAGGCTGGCAGCAGCTGGCGCGGGGCACAGCAGGGCGATGCCAGGGACCGGCACGTTCGAGCTGCGGTGTCTGCACGAAACCTTTTCACGCCTCTTCCACTCGTGGTTGCTGCTATCAGATGTTTTTGTCTCTGCTGCAGTCAGCAATCTCGGGCAGTGGTTAAGTTGTGTGTCATGGTTTTAAGCCGCACAGAAAACAAACTGTGTCAGCCCTTGGCATGCCCGGTCATGATGCTCTGCCTCAGCACAAGTGGCTGTTTACCACGCAGGGAGGAAACCTGCGCCCTGCTCCTGCTGCTCCCGAGCCCTCTCCCTGCTGACTTAGTGCCCTCCCTTTGCTGGGAAAGGGAGCGCGCTGATGCCGCTCCTCGCCCAGC
>NW_009634876.1:0-1161 GCF_000690535.1 Cariama cristata | reverse complement strand
CCCCCAAACAGACTTAGCAGAGGTTAAAAGAAGAAATTGAAATATGGAGTTGAACTCACTTTATCACAAATAACATACAGATTTAGCATGCGACAATACCTCTCAAACTGATGTTAAAATGTCAGATGCTATAAGTAGCCTGCACTCTAAATGTATCAGTGGTTTGATAACAAGAAAATTGACTTCACTGTAGATCTAGAGTCCAAGAGCCTTCAGTCTCACAACAGTTGCTTGGTGAACTGCTTTTTGCTTTTTAAAGGTCATCTGTTTTATCTGTCCAGGTTCTGAAATCAGAAGGTAAGAAGTTGTATAAAGAAAACAGTGCAGCCTGTTCTGAGATTAAGGAAGCAACACACATTACACAGTGATGAAAACCCAGCCAGCTCTGAGTCTCATTTCTTACTATAACATGTTAGATACTATTCTTCACTTCCAATTTAAATAACTCTACTCCCATTAGCTGCAGAGAATGGAAACATACAGGCCAATAGTTATTTCACAGAGTGGATAACACGATTTCTGTATAGCGGTACTCTACTCATTGTGTCACATCCAACACTCAACATTTTAAATGCAGAAGTTGCTACTGAAGAGAGAATCAAGCTCATTCTGTATGGGTTAGAAGAGTAAAACAAGGTAGGTCACTAAGTACAATAGTCTTGGAGAGAAATAAGTAATATGACAGATAATGTATAATTATATTTAATCTAATTTACCACTTATTTCTAACAATCATTTTAAGTGACACTTTCATTTTTGAGTTTTGGTTTTGTTTTTTTTTTTTTTCTTAGTAATTTCTTTAAAATCGTTTTTTTTTTTTTCCTTAGTAATTTCTTTAAAATTGTCTAGGACTTAAGATTGGTTTCTGTGCATTGGTAACCAATTGCTCTTCAGCTTCTAAAGAAAAATTACTACTTTGGTTGGCATTCTGTTATCTTGTTGGAAGTAGTACTACTACCTGGCAAGCACCAAGAATCAACTCTCCTATTCAGACAGAGTAAAAATGAGGACTGCCATGGGAAAGAAAGGGAAGTTGCCTGGACCAAAAACTTTAATACTTTATGGATGCCGTCTTCAGTCTTCAAATCTTGACTGTATAGCTAATCACTGGTTTATTGTTTCCCACTAAAATCAGAAGTGAAACCTCTTCTTCCTTTTAAA
>NW_009634875.1:0-9642 GCF_000690535.1 Cariama cristata | reverse complement strand
ATTTGTAAAATAAATATACATTAAATAATTTCTATATATAAACAATTTACCTTATAAGCTGCCAAGTGCAGAGCTGTAAATCCATTTCTTGTTAATCTGGATGGGCGCAGTCCTTTTAGCATAAGAGTTCTAATATGTGACTTGTTACCTTCAGGATGAAAATTGGAAAACAAAGTTATTTACAGAAAAGAATGTGCAGATGAATTAAGAAACTTCTGTGTGAGCTTGAAAGCAAAGAGAAATGGGTAGCTCATCTGCTGACCTGAGGCAAGTCATAAAATGTATCTCCTGAAACATCCAAATGGAATTAGGCACCGTCTTCTTATCCACCGGGACAGTTGCAGATCTGACCATGGACTGGCTCACTCTTTGTTCACACTTCAATAAGGATTTGTTAAGAATCATTGAACTTCTAAAGAAGCAAACTCCTTTTTAAACATCCAGACCATGCTGCAAAGAAGTCCATAAATGAGCAGATCCTCCCAGAGTCTCTGGTTTCTCAGACACTTGACTCTTTTGTCCTTTCAGAACGGAAGCACTGCTCTGCCCCTCTACGCAATATTATTACAGGGACAGCAGTTTTGAGGGATGCTAATGAATGTCAGCATGGGCAAGTAGCTTTACTCCTACCTTTCTGACACACGGTGATGATCTCAAAAAATGTATCTGCCTTCTGAATACTTATGACGGTAATCAAGGACAATGTTGGATGTAATACCTTCTCTTCTTCCTTCCAATGTTCACATACCATACCTAATTAATTATGTTTTCTTAATGTTCCCCTCAGCAATCCCACCAATTGCTCTAATGTTACCAGGTACTGATGTCATCTTTGGATATGATCTTGCACTCTGTGAAATTAAGAGTAAAGATCCACTCAGTTTTCAGCAGTGCAGGATCAGGTCCTCCTTCATGATAGCATCTAACTAAGATTGAATAAATCGTTTATGCATGTTATTAGTGAGTACTTTGCAGAGCTGAAACCTTAGAGTAAAATTCTCTTTGCCTCTCTCAGTCAATTTCTGCTGAAAATTGTATAACAAGTGCAAAGTGTGTGCATGAACTAATGACTCACTATGTGGATAACAGAGCAGCAATGTGGATCAGAGTGGAAAATTCCACCATTAGTGTGTTTTTATGAGCATCCCAGAAGACATTTTGCACTCTTTTCTTGTGTACTCTGATTTGCTATCTGCAAAAATCCTATCAGCTGATGTTTTTCACTAAAGCATTTGAGTTAGTCTTCTTTTAATCACCATGAAATAAAATCCAGGTATTTTCATTATACTGGAAAAATAGGTGTTGTATGTATGGCAAAGTATTCCTAAAACTAGGTCCCTATCCTGAAGTCTGTACCATGCACAGAATACGGAAATGTAGAGCAATACTATCTGATGAATATGGATTGATTGCACAAATGCATATAGCAAGTAATTTGGAATTAGTTGAACACCTGTATTAAACCTGCGACATCATTATCAACCAAAACTTTTCTTGCACTGAGGAATTAGTTATAATGGGGTTAAGTGTAACTTGATTCCACCCCTTGGCAATAGAGTTTTGAGTAAAGCCTATAGATGCTTATCCAACTGTCAACAAGGACAACACAGACAGAAATTCACTGAAAATATAATCTTCCTGACAGTTATCAGACAGAACAAATCAGCAGCCATCTAAAGAAAATGTTTAAAGAACATCGTATTTCAAATACATACCCCCACATATGCAACATAAATGAAGAAGAGAGAGCCCATTTTCTGTGCGGTAATTTAAATTGACTTTGCAGAAGGCTTCATCAGAGCTGAAAAAAGAGATTTTACAGATGATTACTGTTTTCATCCTTTAGCACAGTTTCTTTCATTTGGAAAAAAATTAAAGGAGAAATCTCAGTGCAATTTTTTTGAGACAGAGGGTAAATTTATACCCACTTTACACTCTGTAAATCTAGAAATACTTTACTGATACCAAGTGAGTAGTCAAGATTTATTGTTTTTTGAACAATCCTGCTATTCGGTCACAGTATATACATTCTAAATTTGGCTAAATTAGAGAAAAAAAGTGGAAAGACTCTTTAGAAATATAAATAATCCATACAAACCCAGTTTTGTTATTGACGCAATAACAACTAAGAAATATTTTAAAAATCTGTGTATTTGTTCTAAAACGATGAGCAGGACATGTACAGGACTAGAGGCAAACAAGTCAAGTAAAAAGAATAACCAGAAAAAGCCTTTCAGAAAGTAAGTTTATATTCCCCAGATGTGATCATAGAAACACCATACAATCCATACATGGAAACATTTATATGAAAACATTGTGGAAGCACATACATAGAAGGAAGGTAACCAAAGATCAGACAAAAATTTGGCAATGATTAAAGGAAAAATGTTTCTAAAATGGTTTGAGGAATGAAGTGGTGCTTCCAGAAGTTACATTTCCAGCTAAGGATTTGCAGTTCTAATGGTACACTACGTGCTAAGAAGACTGGTGGGTGTCTGAGATCTGAGAGGACAGGACAGGAGGGAGGCAGAGGCGGACCCGTGCTGGGATGGGACTCTCTCTTTGCTCAAAACACCCATTACTGACTGTTACTTTGAGGCCTCAGAAGGCACACGGACCCTGTAATGTGCAGCAGCCTGGTTTGATTTCATAGTGCTGTTTTGTTGCTTTGGTTTATTGCAGTGGAATGTGATATATTAAAATGGAATTTTAAAATAATTTATAGATCCTCATTTTCACTTCCCATTAACTTGTAGTCAAGTGTTTCTGGTTTTGATATAAACAATTCAAATATTAGAGTTTGTACTCACATTCTACTAAGGAAAGGCACGTTAGCACTTAGAATTCTCAGTCAACTAAATGTCACATATATTGTGATTCTGACAAAATGAAGCTCAGTTTAATGTTTAATTTTCTTCCACATTTTTGGCACAGTGTTGCATTTTTATATAGCTTAATGATTTCATAGTGCTTTCTAGGCCACACAAGGATGAAATGAATAATTAAAATGAATTAATTATTATTAATAAATTTCTAATAGAATAACTTATATAGGATCCGTACCAAGCATGACTCATTAAAAAAGACTTTAAGCATTTGCATTTGATGCTCTGTTCTTTTTTAGCAAGAAGAAAAGAACATACATAAAAATGTTACAACCTGTGCAATTTTATAATTCATTCATTTCCATACTCCTTGTCCTGTTATACAACACCTGTCAAAGCTTAAAAATAAAGTACTTCATAAGATAAAGCTGGAAAAGCTGGCAATAAAGGGAATGGATAGTAGACTAAAGATGTTTCTAGTTTTACAAAGAAACACGAATAGTATCCCTGTATAAAATTGCAGCCAATGCGACTGGACATCTTTATTTCACATACTTAATGCCCATTATATTATGAGAGCAGTGAGCTCTCAATAGCTAGAGGTATATCCACCTCTGCTTGTAAGTCCTATCTAAATATGCATTACAGCTTTACTTGAAAAACTCCTGAATGCCTGAAGTGTCACATTTATTTTTAAACAGTGAAGAGAGCCTCTGAAAAGTGTGAAGGAAAATGAACACTCTATTTTTACTTGCAGATTGTTAAATGATTACCATACTTGAACATTTTAGCTTTTGTCACCAATTCTCACGGTTTTCCTTTAGCACAGATTGACTTGTTACTGCTCCGTTAAATATTCTAAGAAATTACATTCGCTGAAAATTAAATACATGTAGTAATTAATATTTTTGTGGAGAATGCCAATTTTGGTCTGTCAATAGAAGTTTGGTTTTTTTTCCATTCAGTATCAGTATACCAATGACCATGGTTTAGCAGAACACTTAGATCTCTAGAAATCCATCCTGAGTGAGTAGCACTGTTAAACATATTTAACAGGGTTACAATTAAAAGTAAGGTTTTAATACTTCTCTCTCCTTTTAAAACATAAACCTATGCAAAGCTCCCCTTAGCAAGATGACCCCTGCTAAGCAAGGTGACATTTAGGCCTTTTCTTTCAATAAATTTTCAATAATTTATTCCTTAAAGAGAATTTAAAATGCAGACAAAGCCAGAGACTTGTCTTTACTTCTGTTCCCTTAGTTAAGTCTAACCTAAAAGAAATTCTGCTTGTTCAATGCATGTTATCATTCTGAACCAGGAATAAAACCTGTGTTTTCATATTCTTTTTCATGAAGCGTGACAAAATTAATTTGGAAATGTTAAACCACAGCATATTTCTGGGTTTTATTTTGAAAGACACAATTTTAACCTCCAAAATTTGAAAGTTACTTTCCCAGGTTAGTGGAGTGGTTTGAGAGCTACTCCATTGCAAAGGGACGAGTTACAACCCATGGAGGCTGAGGTCTGGGCTCTGAGCATGTGCTTTAGAGGTCAGGCTCCAGGATGGGATCTCCTCCATGCTGCAGCATCCGGCGCCATGAGCCCTGCTATCCCTGAGGTACTGGGCAGGATGAAGAGCACCCATACTGCAGTACAGGAGGAGCGCGCCTCCCGGAATGTCCGTCCATGGAAGGAAATGGTGCTGTGAATTACGGACGTACAAAGTATTGTGCTGGTAAGTAAATAACAAATTAAATTGTAATTAAATATGCAAAAATTATATATTTTCCTTGTGAGAAATTTTGAAAATTTTTTTTTCTTATGAAAATTACCTTTTTGGAAAATACTTTTTCTATCAGAAGGACCACTCTGATGGAAACTCCTGCCTGCCTGTTGTCAATACTGAGTGTTTTATAATGTTCAGGAACAGTATGTGATTTAAAAAGGATATGGGCCTGATAAAAATAGAGCCCAGTATTTATTTACGAATGCAAAAACTGGACTTACTTTCCCCAAATTGTGTGCTTCAGTGAGATTCATTCTTACATCAGTCTAGATTTTCATATGCATTCCTTAGAAGGGTATCATGTGTTAAGGAAGCTCTTCTTTTAATGTCCTAAACATAAACTCCTTTTGTATGGAACATTTTTTTCACATGTTATAGTCACATTTACCTTGTTTGGTGACAGCCCTTCATCTACCACTTCCACTTTACAAATGTGGAAAATGTTTTGCTCAGTAAAAATAAAATCTCATTCTTCAAACATGTTTTATCTTTGTGCAATTCTTCTCTGACATACTGTGATTAATGGTAGTGATATAAGGCTCATCTGTTCTTCAGGTTTTCCTTCAGGGGCAATTGAGGGAAAATAAATTCCAGGTTCTGGAAAACAAGTCCTTTTAGTTAACTTGTCTTTGCTGTAACATGTCGGGTATGCATGGATGTACACACCATACATATCGATGCACTGTGGTGACTGCATTGCGGAGTGGATTGCTTTGTTTGAAGGATGAATTCTGCAGCTCTCAAAATCACAGAGTATTATTGTGCTGTAAAGTCATGTCTTCTGCTTCAACTGTTGTCTTTAGAACTATATTAAAAATTCACATTTGTAGCACTTAATGTGTGGTTAAGAATCCAGGTTTTACCATTCTCCCAGTTTGAAAAGTAGTAATAAAAAGTTTCAGTTTGTTTTCTTAATGATATTAAATTTTAATATGATTTGAGTTCTTATAAACTGGCAAAATTTTAATGTTTTTATGTGAGAATATTGCAAGGGTAGTTTTATATATTAAAAGCTGCGATTAAAAGGCCTATATTGAAAAAGAAAACTCGATCTAATGACTACATGCAGGGCCCAGTTTTATCCTTCTTCAGACTTAATTGCACGTTTTAGGGAAACGAAATTCTGACTTTTTATTTTTAGGGTGGTCTTTTCAGTAAACCATCACACTAATAGCTCAGAGGTATAGGAATGGAATAGGGACAACTTTTACCCAAGAAGTGACATGTACTGTGTTACTTATAAATTTACCTTTGACTGCTGCAACTGTTGGGTTTTTTTCTATGACACTGGATAATTACCCATTGACCTGTGCATGCGCTCCCTAACTATAAATGGGGATGCTGACAGCTCTTTCCTCTGCTAGGCTTTGTCACTTTTGTCCTGCTTATGTACCAAATCTTTCAGAGCAGGGACTTTAAAAGCTACTTATTTCATTTCCATGAGGCAAATTACCTTCTTTGCCTTAGCGTCCAACAACTACCCAGTTTCTCAGTCCTTAACGTTTTAAATAAATTGATTTGTTTTAACAATGGGGAAAAAACCTATTAATTCCTCTGCCACTTGAGAGATGAGGAGTCTTCTGAAAATAACCACTGCTGCTGTAGAAAAGTTTTTCATATAGTCAAGACTTATTTTTTACACAGGTCGTATTTGGATTTTAGACACTCACAAAACCTGACTCATTTCATCACCCATGGGTGAAGGCAGCTTTTGGAAATGAAATCACTGGCTGATTCCTCAAGCCTGACTGAAAAAAAAAAAAAGTCTTTCCAATGCAATGTAATCAGTATCATTAATTCCCACTCCTTCTGTGGAAAAGAGCAGTGCTCCTTAACTAAGAAGAAGAGTTTGGCTTACATCTTATCGAGATGTACATGGGGGAGTAAGATAGACTGATAAGTTGAACTGCCAAAGGTCCGCTAACCTTGAAGTTAATTTTTTCTTTATTCTTATGTCTAATGCAGCAATTAAGCAGTTTCACCATATACTCAGTTGTCTTGCTTATCTAAAATAAAGAGTACTCTGGCTTCAATTTGTTAAGATAATTTATTTTGCTACTAAACAGGCTTAAAATGAGACAAGTACCAAAGTATGTTACTGGATCACAGCCAAAGGGCTCAGCATGTTTCAGTGAAAGCCCAATGTCGTCTTTCACTTAAGAGGCTCAAACAGTGGTAATATGCTAGCTTAAAGTGAGCACGATGAATAATTCGTATGACCAGTATGGCTTTTCTTAGCTTGTGATTTATTTCTGACTAGAATCCCCTATTTTTTCAAGTGGTTTTCGTCTCTAAAATTATTTCCCTGATCATTTTCTTAACTTATTCACAGTCAATGAGCTGGATGTTTTCTGTATTTGAGCTTTTCAGATAACGAACATGAAAGTATGTTACATGGTTCGGTGAACCTGTTTCTTAGCATGTAGTGTCCTGAGAAAGTGATTACAATCATGAATTTGAAATCCACTTTCAGAAGATAATCTGCTTTTGTGTTTGTTTAAAATTTGTTACTTCAACCACATTGCCATCTGAAGAAACACATTAGCAAAACTGAAATGTACAGAACGAAATTAGACATCCCATGAAAGCTAATTAATTTACAAAATTATATAGATGTTTGTTGTAAAATATTGGCATTAGTAATTAACAGCCACTAATTTTGGTACTATGCCATGGGACTCTGGCTCCGAACTGTAATGACATATTCCCCAAAATAGACATTAAAGAACATGGATTCCATATGTGAGAAACTCCTTCCATAAGAAAACACCTGAAATGGAAAATGCTGTTTAATAGCAAATACTCATTTAAAACAAATTAATAAACAGGTTTCTAGAATATTTTACCTAAAAACATGTTTCAGTTCCACCATCTCCTTTTCTTTGATTTGCAGATCATCTTCTAATCGTTCTATGATTATAGCATAGGATTCACTAACTTTCTTCTTCCATTCATCTACCAACAAAAAAACCCTGATTCATAAAACACTTCAAAACATATAAAAACCAGGAATTCAAATCATAATGACCTAGTAACCAAAGCACTCAATTTATAAACATCCATTTGTACACTGTTATTTTTCTACTAAAGTATGAAATTTTAAAATATTAAAGCTATTAAACCATTCTTACTGCAACCAATATAGACACATATATACTTATTTCATAGACATACATATGAATCCTTATCAGAAATATTTTGAACTTGAACAAGAGAAAACTTAAACCTTAGGTTGCATTGTTAGCTCTTATTTCCTAAATATTACCATAGACAAACAGCATAACAAAGTTGGAAGCTTAAACGTTTTCCTAATGAAATATGAGTTAAATCAACATAATAATCTAAGTTAATAGGATCTGATACAATTGCACAAAGAAATTT
Source organism: Cariama cristata (assembly GCF_000690535.1). NCBI lineage: Eukaryota > Metazoa > Chordata > Aves > Cariamiformes > Cariamidae > Cariama > Cariama cristata. The sequence goes on along the minus strand of NW_009634875.1, from coordinate 1,650 downwards.
AGTTTACTAGCTTTTTGTCTTCTTTTACAGACTGTATATGCAATTTGGGTTAAGCCATTCTTCTTGTAAACCAAGAACAATAGAATACCTTATCCTTGAACTCAAATTAGCAATGAGTTATTTCCTGAAATATCATTTGCTTCTTCTAGATGGATGCATGGTATATTGCATTTAAAAAAGCAACATTAATTACCAGTGCAAGTTTGGGTTGGTCTAGATTTATAATTTCCCATTTGTCCAATATATCTTCTTTGTTTCAGCAAAGTTCTTGCAGTAACACGATTCCTTGTTCAAGAGCAGTGACAGTCCTACTGAAAAATACTTTTGATAGTCTCTGGCTAAAAATAAACCCTGTGCCAAATGGAATGTCATGCAACAATGACATGGAGCAAAACAGTCTCTGCTGTCAACAGTAAAAAAATAATAAAGGTACGTAATCAGTTTGCTTAAAAATCTACTGTCTATGTCAACAGAAACATTTGCTTTCATCTGTGGAATACCTAAACCTGGTGTGAAGCAGGTAATTTGGCAGTTTGCTACCAATTTTGTAGAGGAAAAGGAATTTAAGAAGCCAAATCCCCAGCATACTTTCAGGATCCCCAAGGAGTGCTGGAGGTCCCCAGTTTGGAGAGGTCAGAGATGATCTCAACTGATAACACTAAAATGTATCCTAACATAGGGGATCGCTTTGGAGCACCTGGGTATTTTAATTCAGAAGTGCACATTGTGTCATATCAGAGTACTGATTTTTTGTGGTTTGGTAATATTTGCACACCTTGTTGTGCTAAGGAAGTCCCACTGAATTCAGCTGGGAAATCAGCTGGCTGTCAGCAGTTCAGCACGTTTGCTTTGAGTTCTTCTGTGGGCACGTACGGAACCACCACAGCGATTCACCCTCCTCGCACCAGCTGGCAGCAGCAGCCTGGCCGGCTAAGTGGGCCATCCGACTGCTAACGAAGGACGTGACCTGATGGAAGCTGGGCTGGTCACCGCTGGCAGACTTACAAAGAAGGGAGGGGATTCTTGAGGCCGTTTTGCTGCTGTTCCTGCTCTAGGTAGAAGTTCTACAGAAATGAACAGGGACACAATGAAGCTGCTTTGTTCTTATTCCGAGCAGAACATGTACAAGATATCTGAGGACCAGGATCTACATAGATATGTAACTAAATCCTGTGCTCAATCTAATTTGTCCTATTTGTCAGTATTTTATCTTGGACCCAGCATCACAGTAGTGTAGTAAAACCCGCACGATCTGGCAAGCCGGAAGGGTGAACTGAGCAAACTAGGCTCTGAGTGTGTGCACATACATGCAAACAAACTCTGACAAAATTAATCCAGGCTGTGCATAGATGCATTCCTGTAAGAGACTCTGCTTAAGAACTGTGAAAGCTTGGTTAATAGCAAAATAACACTGCTTTTCACTCGCACAAACTGAGTCTTATCAGTAATCTGGTTAGCACAGATCTGCTCATCTATTGTCTACCCTTTTCATACCCATTTCCCTGTGTTTTCTATCATCATATGGAACTACTTTACACATACTGTGCCAGCCAATTATGGGATTCATGCTGATTTATGTATGTGTCTCTTTTCATCCTTTTATTGTTTTCTTTTTTTTTTAAATTGATTTGGTATACATATACTTATATG
>NW_009634874.1:0-953 GCF_000690535.1 Cariama cristata | reverse complement strand
ATGGGGCTCTAAGGAAAAAAATCATCTGGTGAAGGCATTTGATTTACATATGCCGTTTGTTAAAAAGCACACCAATATTTAAAAAACAAAAGTTTCCTATGAATTTGGTAAAACTATATTGTTAAAGGTTATACACAGACAAAAACTTCAGGACCCCTTAGATCGTGTGAAAATGAGTGTTTGATGTGTTTGTTTTTTCTGTCTTTACAGTAAAAAAAAAAAAAATCAATCAGAATCTTCACATAACTAACTCAACGATTCAGTGATTTACCTAAAACTTAAATTCTAAGTTGGAATATATCAAAGTCAGAAGTTTAACTCTCTCTTTAGCCAGGGACCATTACACAGTATCTGGTTTTGAGCAAGGTGTTTTAAATAAACATTTATTGTTATTTTATTCTGACTTTTTATTGCTTACTGCAGAATTAGCTGTTACTGTGTAGCATTGTAAAGCCACAAGCAGACACAAAGAGAGAAGAGGGATTAGTGAATACACCTTTAAGCGGTCTTTCACGGTTATGAATTTCGAAATGTTTTACACATGGAAGTTTTCTACACATAGAAATGATGACAAGGCTGTTGAACACCACAGTTGCCGGCTTACAGGGGCACTCCGCAGCCGAAAGCAGTTTGCCACAGCAGCGTACCTGCCTGCGAGGCCGCGGTCAGCCCTGGGCTGTGCCCCTCACTCAGAGACATCACGAAAGTACAGACCCTACTTGCGTGAACAACTTTGCCTACTCTACTTAATTCTCCTCAGCCCGGGCGTTTACAAAAAGCAGGTTTATTTATTAATTCTGGGCACGACCTTCCATCTTCAAAGCCACCTGTGACTGCCTGACCCACCGCTCCCACCCGTGGCTCCCGCACCCCCTGCACGGGGAGCAACAGGCTGGCTGCCCCGGCCCGGGCTGGGTCCGTGGTCCCTGCCAGGACACATCTCGGTGACCGGC
>NW_009634873.1:0-6642 GCF_000690535.1 Cariama cristata | reverse complement strand
TTCCAACCATAATGATTCTATGATTATATATGTGCATATATATGTATAGATGTATGTGTAAATAAATTTATTTATATCTCTCTCATATTTTTAACCCTGGAGAAACTTGTCACGAGCAAAGCTAGCCCTGTCAAAGTGTCTCCTCCTTATAGCAGGGTTGTCGGTGCTATAAGGTCAAGTCCGAGTGCTGGCAAGCAGCTTCCTGCAAAACTGCACACACAGCACTGACTGCCAGCAGAGGCTGTGGGAGAAGTTGCACTGGGCTTGGACACGCTTTGCTGTGTCTGCCATGGGAGAAATGTTCGATGATACACTTAAGCAAAATACAGCATGTCAAGATTTCTTCCTATTGAGTATTAGTCTGTTAGCCAACATCAAACCTCCATGAGAAACGTTCCCTGATTGTTCCAATAAGACAGATGCCGCTTAAAATGTCCAAAGTTCTTCCATAAAGGAGGTTTGGGGGAGTTACTACTTCACGAGCAGAAAATGGCTTTGAATGGGTAAAAATACACTGCACTGGAAAACCAAGCAGCTACAGTCGCAACACTAATCCTTACCCCTGACAAGCCAGTGGAAAAAACGACGTGATTTGCTTTAGGTGCATTTAACTAAAAGCTGGATGCTTGATTTTTTTTTAGCTATATAGCAGATTTCAATTCCCCCTTTAAACAGCACTATCCACTTATAGCTATTATCGCAGTTTCAATTTTTGTTTTCTTTTAAGATGGACAGTGATGTTTTAAACTTCCTCTGTTTTCTGTATCAAAATTAACAGGGCAGTAAAGTCTGGTTTTTAGCTTTGGCCAGAGTGTTACGCTGATAAATCATGCACAAGTCCTTTTGGCAGGGTTTTAACACCGCACCTGAATGGGCCAAGTATCTGCAGGGCTTTTTTAACTTGACATTTTTCCATTGTCCTGCACACCGGGGATGACGGGTTGATATCAGTCGTGCTCTGAAAGTGCAGACACGAGCAGGTCTGCCCTGCCTCACTCTTGCGAAGGTGTGCAACCCAATACTGTGCTTAAAGCACATCTGGGATCGTTTGATTCGCATTGTTCTACAAGTGAACTTTGCACGTGAAAAGTTACAGCCCGGGAGCAGCGCAGTGCCAAATGTGTGCGACAGTGCTTTCGGCTTAATAAATAGGCGAGTGGCGACTCTAATACTTAAATTTTTGTTGCCTTGAGTGTAACAGCAGCTTAGTGCCCAGCTATGTTCTGTGCGTGCGAGAATCAAGACGTGATTTTTTTCCAGCATTTCAGGAGACAGTTTGATCAGTAGGGTTGCTTTTCCAAAGGCGGGGTGTTAAGTTTTACCCAAGTCTTTTTGGGTTGGACTGATTTCAGGAATCGTAGGCAGAGATACGACTCTTTTACCATATGCCATTTTTCATGATTTCATCTCCTGGAGGAACTTCCCTTCACCCCCCAGTAAAGCTTAGTTTACCGTGAGGCCCGCAGGCATGGACATGCCCGTATAAAACAGCTGTGCTATCCTCGAACGCTGGTGAGACCTGCAGCCTTGTTTTAAAACTAATTACAGTAGCCTTCCACTAATTTAGGTGGATGTACAATTCGGAATCGGATATCATGTGGTTTCCCTAATAACACTTTAAGGAAATGAAATGAACATCTATCAATAAGCTCAGAAAGAGCCAGCTGGCACTAAAAATTCCCTAAAACTTGTGTCCTAGGGCAAACAGTTCACACACCAAAACCAGCTCACCTCATGTGAATGGAGGACTTCAGAGTGAATACATTAAAAAATGACTAAGTAATGTAACTAGAATGAGAGGTACAGAGCAATATTACAAATAGAGACCTTTTTTGAATAGTTTATTTAAAATCTTTTGTCAGTGAAGTGGTTATTTCATTTTCATAAGTGAACTATTTCCAAGCATGACACATTTTTCGTTAAAAACTCTATTATGGAGCTTTTACTGTTCAAACGGTAAGAGTACCCTCAAATCTGTCTTGGGTGTGCAGGCACACATTGCTCTGGCGTGAAATAACAGGGAATATTGTTAGGAAGCAGGGAAACCCGCTGCGGGAACAGCCTTCAGTTACAGTCAGGGGATGGAGCAATGCATTTTTCTAGTAGAGAGGCAATAAGCTGAGATATGCTCAGTGTCACCTTGGGGAAAAGTAAGTCATCTTGATGGCATTTTCTAGGCTTGCACCTTATTCACAAAATCATCTCTCCTCCTCAGCCAGAGCCTTAGATTCTGGATGGATTTTTTTTTTTCCTTACTCTGTTCAATTCACCTTTAAAATGTTGACTAGATAGCATTTACTTCCCACATTTCCCTAAGTAAATGATTTGAAACTAAAGATCTGTTGGTCTCTTGAAGATTTTTCTTACGCCAAGAATTAGGCAGGTATTGTGCAGCAGAGATTAGGAAGCAGTGCAGAAAGGCAGGGACAGCAATCGCAAATCATAAACGTTTCCTACAACGATAAAAGCTGTCGAGGGAAGCTGTAGGGAGGTCTTTACCAGCACTTCAGAACTTGAGCAGCAGGCAATATGTCTGCTTGAAAGCTGCTGTGGGTTTTGACTCAGTTCGTTTTTCTTGTCTGTGGTCTGAAAGCAATGTGGGAATTGGATCCGGAGAGACACTAGACCCATCGATGTTTTGTGGGCTGCCCTATTCTTGTGAAACCTTACACCAGGTTTGCGAGTTTAAAGGAGCCTTCAGACTGCTAAGGGCTGGAGAAGCAAATCTTTATTCCTGGCCAGGTTTTTGACACCCTCATGGATGCTGAGTAACACTTTCCCTGAAATGGCTTCCTCCAGGGAGGAGCCAGGGCTACCCAAGGCTGACGTGGAGCTGTCGGAGGCACAGGATTAACAGGTTTTGCAGAAGAGCACATGAAGCTTTTTCAACATTATCCCATATTCCTCTGCTGCTAAAATTGACCCTCAAATCTAACCTCTAGATGTATTTATCATTCCTAAAGATGAAAAGCTGGAAGAATAAAGGAGTGGGGGTTTCAGGTGTGTTGCCATCCTTAGCTGATGAAAGACCTTTCTTCCTCCCATCCCCAAAGCAAAGATCACCCATGAGGATCTGTAGTAACAAGAGAGGTGGCCTCTCTGGGCAGTTTCAGAGTCAGCAGAACAGATCTTTTTCACGGTGCATGGTGCAAGCTGCCAGGAGCTCGTGCTCCCCAGGGGTGATCCAACTTCAGACACCTCAGTTGGCATTCCCGTCTCAACGTGACTCCACGGTCCCTGCAGGTAAAGAGGTCCACACTCATCTCCTTTAGGTTGGATATTAGGAAGAACTTCTTCACTGTAAGAGTCATTAGGCATTGGAACGGACTCCCCAGGGAGGTGGTGGAGTCACCATCCCTGGAGGTGTTCTAAAAACGTTTAGATGTGGCGCTTCAAGACATGGTTTAGTGGGTTTAGCGGGCATGGTAGCATCGGATATACAGTTGGACTTGATGATCTTTGAGGTCTCTTCCAACCATGATGATTCTACCCTTGCTGGCCTACAGCTGGGGAACCAGGACACAGGCAGTTCGACTCATTTACCTGTTTATCTCATTTTATCTGTGGGAAAGGTGTGAGATGAGCTCACACCCCAACCTGCCCACCCACATGTTTCAGTGGCACAGCTGGGGTGTCTCTTCTCTGCTAAAACCTGTATCATGGGCTTTCCATCACCTGAAACCTGTGTTACAACAAACAACATCTGATCACGGGCTGAGGAGTGAAAATGTGGATAAATTTTTTAAGTTTTATTACAACAAACCATATATTTACACAGCTGTTATTCCAGCTCCTCCATAGTCATTAATACCTGCCATTATTTTTTCATTAGAGGTTTCCAAGACACACAAAAGGCAAAAAAAAAGAGCCTTAAAGGTCCCTTCCAACCCAAAGCACTCTATGATTCTATGACAAGGTGGGAAGACCAGCTGTCTCATGAAGCGGAGGCTGCAGAAAGACGAAGAAATAACTTGCACACGTTGTCTAAGCAAATTACCTGCAGAACGGAGCTGAGTGCCGTGTTGCTCTGAGCAGGAGCATAGAGGCAGCAGATCACTGCCTTGCATCACCCAAATCTGCTTCTCCCAGTGCCCTCAGCTCACCTTCACAAGACCATGTGAAATGCTCATATATAGCTTAAAAATCCTCAGACCACAGTCAGTCAGGCCCTTCAGAAAAAGAGGGGGGGAGGCTAAGAGGATGAGAGGAATGAAGGTAGTCAAGAAGATCCCTAAAGGAGAGCGAGAGCCATGGCAGGAGCTGGGAGCAGAAAAGGAGACGGCAGAGACAGCGGGAGCCACTGGCTGACGCTGCTGAAGTGTCATCTTAATTATCCCTGGCAAAAGAACAGTGATTAACATCAATGACTGTGGACAACCTTTATGTAATTACTCATTAACATTTCTAAAATTGCACCTAGCTGTTACAGCAATACATACTTTATAGATTCATCATGTTGAAGTCCAGAAAGAATCATTGGATCATCTATGCGCATTGCCAGCCACTATTACACTGCAGAAATTAGCACAGGAGGCGGCTCGGCAGCTTGTACTTGGCTTTCACGTACTTTCTAGAAAGGGCATCTGGGGATACCAAGCAATGGACAATCTGCCCCATCCCTTGAGATGTTGTTCTAAATTGGGATTGCTGCTCTGCCCCATCCCCAGGTTAAAATCCATGCTGGCTGCCTTTCATTTGTATTTATGGAAGTGGTACCCACAGCCCAGCAGGGCTGGATGAGGGCAGGAATTCTCCATCCCCGTCTCCTCTGTGCAGTAGGAGAGGAAGCAGCTGAATTAGAGGCTTCTGCATTGTCCATCCATGCTCCCTCTTCAGACGTGAGTCCCATCCGCCAAAAGCTACCATTGGCCAAGAACATTAACAGAAGTTCTGTGAATAATAATTTCAAATAATGGATTAATTAGAGGAAATTGTGATCTGGTTGCAAATGTCCTGCAAGCAGTAAAATGGAGCTAAGCCTTCCAGCTACACGATTCACTGCAAGCCACTGGCTATGCCGGGTTTTACAAGAGGAAAAGGGCATCATTCTTCTCATCCACTGATTTTAGAGAGCAGTCCCAGTTAGATTTAACTCAGCAAAACCTATTCCTTTTCCAAAAAGAAGCTGAAAACCAAATTTTGATAGTAGCTTGTGATCAGAGAAGGACCACTGGATGACCACTCTGACCTCCTACACATTGTGAGTGATCCCATTTCCATGTAGGCACTTCCATTTCCACACAAGGAGGACCCCAGGACTTCAGTTAAATTAAAGCTCTTCAGTCCTCAGAGTAGGAAGAACAAGACAATAAATACCTTGTGGGTCCACTGCCCTTACAAAGGACTCTTTGGAGGAGACATTACACAATGCCTCACTCCTCAGGGCAAGAAAAACAAAGCAAAAAGTCCCAGAAAAGGCAAAACCGCTTCATCTAATCTGGGACAACCCCAGCCCACTATAGATGTGATCCTGATTGCGTGAGTATTAGTGAAAAATAAAAATTCTGTATCACAGTCGCAGAGTAACTCCCAGAGTAAGGTGCAGTTGGTATTTAACTCTGGCCAGACCTGAACCAGCATTTTGGGGGCAGAAGAACTGTAGTTTGGTCACCACACATAACACCCAAGGGAGACTGAGGTCCCCTGGGAGCTTCATCCCTTCCCCTGTTTGTCCTACGTTGCTGTTCATGGGATTCAAAGAGCCAACCAAGAAGCACCCTGTACATCACGGGAAGGATGTATGGCTCAGGAATTTAAACATAATGTCTCTGCCTTCACAGCTGAAGCACCGTGTGGTTATTCCAGCACCCACAGTGCGCCAGGGGAAAGCTGGGCCAGAAAGAAGGGGTTCTACGCTGAGATTCACCGTCCTGGGGGATCTCTGGTGGCCAAGGTGGCGCCTGGGGAGCCAACTCTTAGTGTAGCTCCCCAGCAGGGAGATCAGAGCTGGGAACAGAAATCAGAGCCGGGAAGGATTCACACAATGGCTGGAGGACCGAAGCAGGCGCGCAACCCTCCCACTCGTGGCCCCACTGCTGCCAGCCCGGCAGGTGTAAAGGGAAGGGGTGCAAGAGGAGGAGGAGGAGGAAGCATGGGACAGGGTCTTACCGAGAACTAGAGAAAAAGCTGACATTAATCCCTTCGTTTTGGATGAGCATAACAGTTTGGACTTCAGAAAGAATCAATAGTCTTTCAGCTAGTGAAATATTTCATTCCCGGCAGTTTCATGGAGAGTTTGGGGGGGATTATATATTTATGGTTTCCCATTTGAAAGACTTTTAGCAGGTTTACTTCGAACATATGGATCCTATTTTGGTTCTTTTGTTTTAGCACTTAATGCTTATGAAATTGCCAGTTAATGACATCCATGCCTAAACCATGTTGCTTTTTAAAGTAAAACGCCTACCAAAGGTCCGTGTTCCTACTTACCACTTCTCAAGTACGGCAATGAAAGTTTTAAGAGACTTGTTACCTACTGTGTCTGGGGGAGGGACCCCATCGAATAATGAGATTACAAACGGGGGGTTAGATTAAAGCCTTGCTAGCCCTGCTTGTGCTGGGTCTTAAGGGAAAGCAACCCCACCAACACCAAGGGGGCACCCTGGGGATGGGTGCAGGGAGACCCCACGCTCGGTGCAGGGA
>NW_009634872.1:0-14730 GCF_000690535.1 Cariama cristata | reverse complement strand
TGGACTGGGTGATCTCCAGAGGTCCCTTCAAACCCCCCCGTACTGTGATTGTGTTACAGGAACTGATATGCTCTTATGGGATGACTTAAAGTGAATGTAAGTAAGTGGTAAATAGTAAATATTAGCTTACGAATCTGGTCATGTACTTTTAGGAGGAAGAGGAGGAGCAGGAAAACAAGATGTCAGAAGAAGCGGAAAGACAACATCAGGAACAGCAGAACAAGCCACAAGCTGAAGCTCCTGTCCAGACAGACCAGCCTGAAGCAACAGCATGCACTTCATTCGTGAATGTAAACTTTGAAAATGAGGGAGATCGCCAGTCTGTTGGGGAAAATAAACAAGATGTAGTTCCTGTCCCTCCTTAAGTGTAAAGCTCTGTATAATGCAGGAAATAGGAAGTGTCAGGTGTCACAATCTGGCTGTAAGAAGCAGGAAAAATAGGATTATACTTGTTCAGTGGAGTACAACTTCTAGCATTCTTATTGATCAGGAGAGAGCTAGGCGATGTCTGTTCAGTCTGTCTGCCTAATAAGGGTTGAGGCATTCTGCCAAATTGGCATTTCAGTTAAAATGAAAATTGCACTACAAACATTTGGTCTAAAATTGAAGGTGTCAGCTTATTTCTGTGTAAAGCAAGCAAAAATGTCTTTTCTTTGAATTGCTGTGTCTCTAACACCTGTGGATTGCAGATTCAGTGCTGTTTCCTACTCCGAAGCACCTATTTCTGATTTCCACATTGTTTGCAACTCAGCTCTCTATGAATAGATTAATAGGAATCAATATCCTGTAACTCACAAGTCATTATAGTAGCGTCCAATTTCCCCTATTTATTGTCACTCTTGTATGCATGTATTTTTTTCTGTCAAGAGATAATGCTAGATTTAATGTTAATTAGATTTAAGGGTCTACTGACTTTTTTTTTTTAATTAAAAAAACCCCAATACTTTAAAGGAGGCTGTAAACACCCTTAAAACTTACTAACAAGTACCAGCCCTCTTGGAGGCTGATAGTGCTCAGCTGCTCCATTCAGTGCTGCGGCAAAGTACAGAACTAGCATCAGTGTAAGATGTTTTCACTCCAAGTCCAAGAGTTAAGAGACCCACCTGCTTGAATACTTCACATGCTCTGAATGGTCCTGGGAAATAAAGTAACATCTTGCTAAATTATACTGAATGCACTGGACACCGTGTATGGTACCAGTGTAGAACTATGAAAGCTTTTTTGGACATAGATTATCTGAGTCAGTGTACCTGAATAACCTGAACAGACTATTTGTTTAAATTACCAGTAAGGGATGTGCCATTGCAGACTCCCCCCCCCGCCCCCACACAGAACACATAACTAGAAATCACAAAAACAAACTTGTGATTCTTCCTTTTTCTTAAATAGAACACTGTTCCAATACTGCAACAACAGTAATTTTTATTTTTGTCTAAAAGTAAAACACAGGTAGCTCCAGAGCTTTTAAGTAGCCCCTGATACCAAATAAGGCTATTTTACTGCAATGACTGTCGTTCTACTTGTAGCTTGTAAAAGGTGAATGGTTTACTTTGCGACAATCAGATGTCAGTGCCCCAGTCACTTTCTGTAGAGAATCATTGTAGATAAAGGAGCAGAGCAGCTGTACCAGTTACCATGTGAAACTTTACTTCTGTCCTTAAGATTTCTAAAAAAAATTTTTAAAACACTCTTCAGTGAAACTTTGTGTTGGGTATCATTGTATGTCCCTGGCCTTAGTCCCACTACCAACTAACTAAGGAGCCTGATGTAACATCAGAGGCCAGATAATGTGGCTATTAGTTTCCAAAGTTCAGTTATGTATTCCAGACAAGCCTCTGCCTGAACTGGTGTCCTGTAGAGCACAAATTCCTTCTCCTCTCATCTGCCCTTCGCATTCCAGCACTACAGAAAATCTTCTGAGGAGGATTCAACCATCATCAGTTCTATTCCATCTGTTTTGATACCCTATCCTTTGCCTCTTTTTGAATTGTAAGACAGAGGGTGCTGACAGCTGTGTAAAATCATGCCTTAGCCCTGAACATCTGCAAGGGAGAGCTTGGTTCAACACCTGGGGAATGCACAGAAAAACAGCTTGTTGGGATTTCTTATACTGTCAAAGACAGAAAGCCTCACAAAGCTCAAGAGTAAAACCTTTACAGCTGAAGGACACTGCTTTTCTGCCAAGAAATTAATGTCAGTTGCGCTGGTTCTTTTCCCACCTCTCCCTACTATCTGTTGCATCAGAAATGCTCTCACACTGCCTTGAGTTTAAACTTCTTTGTATAAAATACTGTATTACTCACTGTGCCTTAACTTAATCCTTCCTTCATTTTTTTGCAAACTCTATGAAAGTGTTTACTTTCATAATGGTTTAATTTTTCTGTAAATGCATTAATTGGTTATTTTATATTTAATATAATTTTTGAACTGGAAGTTGGCTATGGCTTTTCCTTTAAAACTGTGTGGTCTTTGAAATTATGCCTGCACACACAGGAGCATGTGCCTGTTCACTCTTTTCATCTTTACTGAGTCACACCTCCTGATGGAATATTCAAGCACTGAAATTCAAAATAGGATAGTACCCCCACCCCTTCCTTAAAGTAGTACTTGTTAACATACTCAATGTGTTCAGCACTACCTCAGACAAGTAGTGCAGGACTGCAACCACCTCTGGCATGGAGCAACTGTAATTTTTATCTGAAAATTTGAAATATTTCTACAGCTTTGTTTAAGAGTTTCACTGCTTTAACTACTGCTGTAGCTCAGCTGTACAGTTGAGTTGCACAGGAAGTGAAGGTGGTGAAGGCCTTTATACAGGTGTTTGGATTAGTTTTAACTAGACCTAAAGCTAGTGCAGTTTTATTTCTGTTAATGAACATCTTAAGAATTAGGTAATTACTCAGTCAGTTCAATAGTTATTTACTTATCCTTTCTGTTAGACACTTAAAACTGGACACATACAGAAGAAAGAGGCCTAAACTCTTTGCCTCTTACTGAATTCTTTTGTCTTTACAACCGAGTGCTCAGCAGTGCTATCATTAGAAGAAGGCATAGAGAATGCAGGAGAAGGCCTGGGATGGCTGAGTGGATACAGGCCACTGCTGAAGATACTAAGAACCACAGCCTTACTTTCAGGGTAAATTCACATTTAAAATAGGGTGTTCAAATAAGTATGAGGCTTGGTACACAGGGATAAAGTCCAAAAATATTTATTAAAAAAAAAGATAACTTTAACTGTTAAACAACACTTGCTTTTTTGGTTTCAGAAATTAGTTCTGCGATTCCTGTATGTACCACATTTCATATTATATGCAGGGCCAAGGGGAGGGAAGTAAAATGGAAGAGGTATTCATTCAGATAATGAATGTTTCCAGCTTCCAACAGTTGGCGCATCAGACTGAGATATCTCTATGCATACAGACTGCTCCTGTTCAAAAGTCACGTATCATCAACATCAGCAGCGCTGTCATTATCACTTGCCACAAGGACCTCTCTGTTCTCGTACGTCCAGAACCCATTCAGATCAATGAGAATGCTGGTAACAGTGTCGCCTTGGCTGCTATTGATTAAGTCTTGAAGGGAGATTTTGTAAGGATCCTTAGGCTTCACCATATCAAAGATTTCATCCTATGAAAGAGAAGTCAAAATTGGGGAAAAAACCCCCCACACATTAATGAGCAGAATAATGGCTACTTTATACCACATACAGAATGATCTTTGGGTAACTAGTGCCACCCACATCGATTTACAAAAAAAGCTGTTAAGTCCCAAACCATTTAAGATACAAAGCACAATAACTGGCTACATATAGGAGCAGTGTGCTCAGTGCCCACATCTCAAATAAGAATTTGCTTTTCTGGGAAGGCTTTGGCCTCAAAGTGGCAACATGAAACTGTTGAACTTTTTCTTTAATAGTTTTATAGACAGGATTTTTTTAGTCACCAGTCTGCACCCCCACTTACCTGAACTGTAAGACAGACATATCTAGTATCTTCAAGTGTAAGGTACAGCAATATGTATTTAACAGGTACTTTGCCTGTTAGTAAGCAAAATACTGGAACAGTTGCATACCAGATTTCTTACAGAGCAACTGCTGAATAGAAAGACCTTTTCAACCCTATGAGTAGGACAAGTTGGACCATCTCTACTACTCTACAAGTAAGTATGCAACAACCTAGAAACTACGATATAAGTAAATGCTTATTCAAATATTTCACATAGTAATCTATTCAGTAAAACTAACCTTGACATCCTGAAAAGAAACTGGTTCTTGTCCATGGATTTTCATTTGTTCCTGAATAGCCTAGGGGGGAAAAAAAAAAGTTAGGAATAGATAGTGCAGTATTATACTGACACTGTATAAAACTTTTTTGAATGCTTCTGCATCTTCAGCTGTATTGCTGTGTAACAAAGCATTCATGGTACAGCTTGCAATCAATTCTCTTCCACAAGTGAGGCAGGGGTGAATTAAGGCATAATCAATGATACGCAACTCTAGGTTCACAGTTCTTAGTCAATACGGTAAGAATCCAACTTTCATTATGACCAGTGCTTGAGCGCTCTGGAAACAGACATGCAGACACTTGAATATTATCACTCAACACTCAAAGCTTAAGATAGTAATACACTCGAACCAGAAGGTTCAGTCTTCTGACAAAGTGTGAAATACAGACTAGTGAAAGAGGAGGGAAGAGACCAAACAGCAGACAGATAAAGCAGTGTGGCTACTCACACTTTCAATTACTTTGAAAATGGAACCTATATTCTGGTTGATCAAATAATGATGTGAGGGAGAGGATGTATTTGTTTATTTGAGCATTTGTCCATGCATGGAAGAGTTCTCCTGATTCATCCTGTAACTGGGCATTTCTCATTTTGAGCAAAATAATATTCCCTACTATTAGTTCTTTTCATGTGGTACTATTTAAACAGTTGCATCACCAAACCTCTGACTGGTTTGAACTATGAACAAAACTGTTTGTTTCACTAGCACAAGCTGCATAGCCTTGTCAGCACAGCTGTATCAGCATAGCCTCTGTAGGTGCAGACCCACCCACACTTACGCTAGCAGAAAAGAAATTATTCACAAGAGTCAAAAGGAATTGCTCTGATTTCAAGGAAAACTTAGAACATTCAATTTCCAAAAGTTTAAAGGAGGGACACATTTTAGAGTATGATCAAACATCTGCTGTAGTTGAGGAACCTTTTCAATAACTAAGCCATAGAGTAGGTATGTAACTGGAGACATGCACAAAAATAGCTATGACACAGTAGCTTACGCAGAATTACCTTGTTAAATTGCTTTCATATTAGAATCACTTATGTACTACAACAACACTAAAAGTAATGCTTTTGTAAAATGAAAAACTGTAAATTAAAACCCTCTGTTAAAAATCAGTCAGAGGCAGTTGATATGGCCCCGGCCTCCCTGAATCCTACTGCCATGTGAACAGAAGTGGATAAAGTGGTGGGAATGGTGAGCTGTGCGAGCAGGGAGAGAAGACGAGCCATTGCTTAGTTTCTCTAGGATCCTTAGTATTGCCAAGTCCCAGCCTCACAGTTGCCCATCAAGTGTACAACACAGCCACAACTAATAAACAAAATTCACGATGAAGTTCAAAAGGCACATACAAAAATCCTGCCTGCACCTGCAGCAGAATAACCCCACGCAGCAGTATGCTCTAGGGGACAGTGGGCTAGAAGCAGCTTGGCAGGAAAGGTGCTGGATGTCTTGGTGCACAAGAAGTTGAACAAGAATCTGCAGGGTGCCCTTGCAGTGATGAAGGCAGATAAATACTGTGCTGCATTAGTACAAGCATAGCTAGCAGGTTCGAGGAGGTGATTATTCCTCCTAACTCAACATTTGGACACAGTACTCCAGATGCAGCCTCACAGCTTTGGGCTCCCCTTTATGAGACACTGACAAACCAGTGGGAACCCACTCGAGGTCTATCAGGATGCCTGGGGGGCTAAAGCACAGCACAGCTGAGAGGAGAGGCTTGAGATGGGGATTAATTCACCTGGAGAACAGAAAGCTGGGGTGGTGTGGGAAATCTAATTACTATCTTTCACTACCCAGCAGGTGGTTAGAGACAACACAGTAAGACTCTTCTTGGAGACACACAGTGAAAGAGCAAGAGGCAGTGGACCCCAACTGCAGCAAGAGGCGTTCCAATTGGACAAAGATGGGAGAAAGGGCGAGGGGAGAAAAGTCTCAGCCAGGGTAATCAGACACCAGAACACATTGCCCAAAGAGGCTGTAGAGTGTCCCTCCTTGGAGATGCCCAGGGCCTTGTCCAGGCACATTTTGGGTAACTCAACCTAACCATGAAGCTGGCCCTGCTCTGAGCAGATGGTGGGAGCAGGTGACCTCCAAAGGTCCATTCCGACCCAAATTATTTGATGGTTCCAAGACATTAAAAGCAAAAAAAAAAAAAGAAAAAAAAGTGGTTTTTTCATTTGGGATTGTTTGTTTGTTTTTACCTCCAAAGGTCCATTCCGACCCAAATTATTTGATGGTTCCAAGACATTAAAAGCAAAAAAAAAAAAGAAAAAAAGTGTTTTTTTCATTTGGGATTGTTTATTTGTTTTTTTTAAAAAGCCTTTCCTTTTTAGAAAAGGTCTTCCAGATAAGAAGTCTTATTTTTACAAAATCATGTGGCTGTAGTCACCATTAAAGTTCATGTTCAACTGGAGACTTACTACAATGCAGAAGTAACATGGATATAAGATTATGCCTCGAGCAGAACTGAATGCTTTACTTAATGAGCTCAATGAAGTATATACCTTGTTTGTCATACTTTGAGCATACAGCTAAGTACAATGACTTGTTTATTTTTACAATTATAATACAAAGATCCACATAAAGAAAACTGAAGTGCTTGTCACTGTGTCCGGATATCACTGAAAGGATCTTGTACATGAAAAAAGCACCACACTCGTAACTCAGCCTAAACCATCCATGGCAAAAATACTATTTCACTGCATGACATTCCCCTTCCCAAGATACCTCGGGTATCTATTAAAAAACCAAGACAAAACAACAAAACATCCACCCTCCCAAAACAAAACCACCACAAGCCAGAAGAAAAACAAAGAAACACTCACACACAAACTACAATTTGGAAGAAGACTTTACAAGCCTTAGGTTAATTTTAACAGTAATTAAAAAAATTAAGCTGATTTTAAATCTATTCTCGGAGAAACAGATAAAGATACAGAATATGAAAAATGCAAGAATCTTTTTGCAATCAATACACTGAATGAAAAAATCCCACAGCTGTACAGGCCCATCACTGTATTTCATTATTTTCATTTCTCCTACTGAATTTTAGGATTACAGTGGAAATTCAAACCATGGGCAGTAACCAATTAGAACCATCATAAGAGATTTTAATAGGTAATCATTAGGCATTTTTTGGAAAACTTGGATTTAAAAAAAAATCAATAGAAAATATTTTTCCTAAACGAAATCAAAACAGTTAATTTCAACTGCAGATAAAATGTTGAAAATACCTTTTGAATTCTTTCCAAGTTTCAGAATATTTTTTTTTTTAATATTTTAAATCTTCTAAGAAGTAGTTACCAGCCTCCCAGTGGGTACGGGTAATTTAAAGTGATTCCCTGCAGATCTGCAATGCAGAAGCACACAGGCTATAACACTATAAACACAGAAAATGGCCTACCTGTACAAAGAGACTTACCCTAAAGAAATAATTAAGGGAAAAGACATTCAGGTATCCTTTGTTCTCTATATCAAGCAGTTTGAAAATATATTGCAGAGCTGCAGGCTCCTTTCTGTTTTCTAATGCAAGCACAAAGTCCAGGTAGGTCTTATAGTCCTAAAAGTAGATACAATCATGTTTATTACAGTCTTCTTTCTAAATTGATTTTGCAAGCAGGAACTTTATAATTGGCAGCTATTTCATTGTAGGGGATCAGTCTATTTTCTGAAAAAGACAACACGAGACAGAAAATGGCTGCTACCACCAACAGGAACAGAAAAGTTAGTTTTTAATGACTGCTGCTGATAGGAAATCCTGCCATTTTAGAGGTAAAATAGGATTCCAAGCATAAATCCAAATTAAACATACTATATATGCTTTAAAACAATGTTTAATACATCTTTAGACTGTTAAACATACCCAACTAGTGAAAAACCATATAAAAAGTTTTCCTTACCACAAATTAAACATCTGGTGGCAGTAAGCCTGCTGTTAAAAAAATGGTGAACTATACGGCCAATTAAAGTATACAATCTTTAGACCAGAGTAGGTAGTTTGGCAAATCATGTGGTAGAAGTATTAGTAGCCATCACAAATATGTATCACACTTTGCTTTTTCACTAGTACTGATTCTTGGTTTCCCAATCAAGATACAGTTGTGACAAGGACAGAAATCCTTCAGTCCCTATGTATATAATAACCCTGTCTACCTTAAACACAGTTGTGCTGCCATTCAAAGGGAGCTTGACAGGCTGGAAAAATGGGCTGACAAGAGCCTCATCAAGTTCAACAGAGGGAACGCAAAATCCTGCATCTGGGGAGCAATAACCCCATGCACCAGTACATGCTTGGGGCTGACTAGCCAGAAAGCAGCTTTGCACAGACGGACCTGCGAGTCCTGATGGGCAACAAAGTTGAACACATGCCAGCAACGTGCCTTTGCAGAAAAGGCTGCTGATAGCATCCTGAGCTCCATTAGGAAGAGCTTTGCTGGCAAGTCGAAGGTGGTGATCCTTCTCCTCTACTCAGCACTGTTTAGACCACATCTGAGCACCAGGTCCCGTTCTGGTCTCCCCCATACAAGAGAGACACGGACCTACCTTAGCAAGTCCAGCAAAGGGCAACTAAGAGGATCCCTCCTGACCTCAATGATTCTGTGATTCTACAAAAAAACTGCTAAGTCATCAAAAGGACTGTATAGTGAATTTGTAATTTATCACTTTCAGAGTTCAAGTCATCTGAATGCAGACAACAAGAGTAGCAATACATTAAGTAAAGCTCTCAAAATAAATATAGATACAAGTCTTTATTTTAACTCTAATTTAGTTAAACTTCCCATTTTTCACAGCTCAAGCTACTCTTTACAGTAAAGACACTGGTTAGAGACATTTCCTGTCTCAATAAGCCAAAGCTTTTATATTGTGAACAGAGTGAAAATATGTGATTACCATTTCACCATCATAAGTTAAGCATTCCTGAAAGACGCGATCCAAAAATATATTGGTCAGAGTCCCTGTTCCATACCGGGATAGTTCTTCTTTGCTGAGCATGCCATTGTGATCTTTATCAAGGTTTAAGTACTGGCCTAGGGAGGAGATACAGAGGGCAAAACATAATATCCTTGTATCAGCAAAGAACTATTTCAACAGAGAAAGAAAATTTAGCACTTTTTAAACATTTATCTAATTTTCACCATAGAGTTAACACAGTTAAGTGGGAATATGCTACATCACACTAATATTCATAGAGCATCATAAATGAGCACAGAGTATGGGGAATGCAGGATTCCCATAACGAGGTGCTAATAGTTGTACTCTAAAGTAATGGCTTAAAAGTAAAGGCTGTGTATACAGTGAAAGGAGCAAAAGACTAAGAGCATATTATTTTAAATATATCTGCTGTAAGCATGAAAAAAAGAGCTAAAAGTGATGCAAAAGCATGAACAGAAGGGTCAAAAGAGAAGGTTACAGAGGAATCTTGTGCCTTGTGCAACAAGCACAAAATGACAAAGGATAAAATGGTGGTAAAGAACCAAAACTGTAAAATCAGGAAGATACACTGAAAGGACAGCTACAGGAGTTGAAAAGACAAGTTACCAGGAGGATTTGAAGAGTACGAAAACAGCGGAAAAATAACGCTAAGAACGTGACTAAGTCACACAAGGCAAAGAGGAGAGGGAAAAAAAAAAGCAAAAAAAAAAAGCGTTCACATATAAAGTAACCTACCATAAACTCTTAATGCAGAAGGAGCAGAAAACCAATTTGTTTCCTGACTTTCTTTAGAAAGTTCTTCATCCCTTAACTAAGTGAAACATAAAGTTAGAATTCAGAAAGAGTAAATGAAAATCCAATAGTATATGCTAAGAGATCTTTACCTCCAGTAAGTCATCCAGGAAGCTGCAAGCTAAAATATCCTGTATCTTTATCTTCCCTGCAGCAAGAAAAGGAAAACACATTTTAACAGTCACACAGCCAACATTTGACTGTTCTCATTTGGGTGACACTACTTAAGAAAAAAGTATTCTGAGTACAAGAAAATGCCTTTTTTAAAAAACAAAACAAAACTATCTTCTAAGGTCAAGGATAAGGCTGTAATTTAAGAGATAAAATTAAAATAGTTTTTAAAACAACTGAACAAAACTAGCCTGATATTGGCAGAAGATGAGATATCCTGAAGCCTTAAACAGCCAGAAAACTAGATAAAAAAAGCCAGTGTTCAACATCAACTTAAAATGTAAAATAAAAAATGCAAAGAAAGCATGCTTAAAACATTTGTTGGAATAATAGTCTCTTAAGCAATGTGATATTTTTCTATCTTTAGAAACTACAGCTGTGACACAAAGCTAAGGTGGCAGAAGGCACTTCTGCTGGTGTACAGACACTGCACAAACAGCTGTGCAAAATAGTGGCCTTATAACTTCACATACACCCTTTCTACGTGTTTGTAATTACCTCTGCCAGAGACTACTGCCCACACAACTCTGGTGTCTTTGAGTGGCACAGCTAGAGCTCGAAAACACATGCAGTTTGTGACTTAAATCAAGGGCACAGGAAAAAGCCAACTGTTGTCCGAGGGAGCTACATTTGTAATAAGGATTAGCAGCCATAACTGCAAACCTTTTCTAATGAGTTTACATGGTGCACTCAAATTTAATCACAGGAGAAGCACATCACAATAAGCATTCTCAAGTATTTCCACAGCTCTGTGGATGTTCTGCCAAGCAGTTCTGTTAGTTGCGATGTTTTCTGTTCACTCCAAACACTTAAAAAATTAGCTACTGCTAATGATGCATTATGATGAAATAATATCTTATTTGTCAGTTTCTATGAGATGACTCTATAGTACCACAACAGATGGGTTTCTCATTAAAATTCATTAGCTGTAGAAGTACATTAAACCCACATAAAGATTCCTGGTCTTCAGTGGAGATTGATCTTCAAATACAAGATTGCTAAATGAGAGCCTACAAAGACAACTACATATCCATATCACCTTGAAAACACAAGCAGCTTTGGTGGAAACATTTTAAAAGTGAAAATACTCCCACATATTTAGAATTTTGAAAACATGGACCTACCTGTTCTGAGAGGATCCAGAAAGAAGAAGAACTTTCTAACTGCTGTGCAGACATAGAAGGAGTAAAAAGATTTTTCTAAACCATCCAGTTGTGGCAAAGTAGGGATGAGTTCCAAAATATAGTTTTCTAAATCCTGCAGAATTAAGAAAGAAAAGAACACAAGCTTTAAACGCTACTATTGTTGCATCTTTGCTATATTCCACCCTGGCTTTCAAATTTACTTTGTTAAAAATACAATCTTGCAACAATGCAGGGAAGAGCATGAAAGCAGGCAAAAAAGCTTCTGTCTCCATGCAAGAAATCCTAGGTCATATACATGCACATGTGATGCCATAACTGAAACAGTCTACAAATAAAGCAGAGTATTAACAAAGCAGACTATATTTACATGTAAATGTAAATGCATTCAGCTGTACCTTTCAAATACCGATGCATAACTCCTAATTGGATTATCCTATTGCTGAATATTCTTTAATAGATCTTTTTAAGTATAGTGGTAACTAGAACCTTATTTATTATATAATATTAACCCCTGTTAGAACAGGAGAGTAATTCACTGAGGCCCCACTAGCCATCTTTTATTGTGATTTCTACTATATCCTAATAAATCTAGTAAAGTGCTAATAACATGAAACCTTGGTATCTATGATCTCTTTTTCAGAGAATTGACTGTATGTTAAAAAGGCTAGCAGCACTCTGACCACCACATCTGTAGAATATAGAGATTGCTATTTATCCAAACAAATGTGCCCACTCCAAATCTAGATTATGATATAAGCTTTTATGATATAAGACTAGAAGAAAATTGGAGCCTTTCTGATGCTGTCATTTGAGTAAAAACAGACATTAAGTTAATCAAGATTTACTTACTGATTCTCTGAGGTAGCCCTGTCCTGCCACATCATATAAACTGAGACCTATTCTTGTCTGATGAAGCCATACTGTAAAACAGAAAACAGAATTACAATGCAAGAAACCTAGGGGGTTTTCGAGGCCTCACCAAAATTCGAAGTTATTCTAAAGGCCACAAGGCACTGTTGGATGTTAATTGCTTCTCCCTATTTCCCATTTTTCTGAGATTTAAGCAAAACCATGACATGTACCAGCCCTGCTTAGAAATGCCATTTTGGTCTCTAAGTTGGTAAGAGTCACTGGCAACGTATGATACACTGTGGCCAAGACTGCCTTATAAATAATTAGATGTAAGAAACGGCTAAGCAGACACAACATTTTATCTGGTACATGGAATCACATGAATTTGTTCTCTCTCACTGAACTACATACATGGGTAGCAGCACATTTTCACTGCATTAAAATCAGCTGTACAATGTGGCATACAGATTGCTTGTCAGATTGCTACGGCCCCTTGTGCAGCACAAGACATTGCAGCTACAGGCAAGGGTCCTCACCGCACTTCTGAGTTACAACAGGAGAATTAGAATAGCACAAGCATCTATTTTTGCAATGAGAAGGCACATTAATCAGGCAATCTACAGGACAATGAACATGAAGGCACTGTTAAAGCAGAGTAACAGAGATGGAGTACAGATTAGGCATAAAAACTATCATTCACACACTCCATGTTAAATTTAACTTCCATTTTATGAAGAAACATTTTACAAGTTCCTCTTACAAAATATGAGTTGTGCTTCATACCAACATTCATCTCTTGAAGATAAGTGTTTGTCAAGACAGACTAAGTATCACTCAGAGATAACAGAGATTGTATGGTAAGGCTGTTTCTTTGTTGGGTGAAGTTTAGAGATGTGCATCATACACCCTGAAGTGATTCAAGACACTTTTACTAGGCTCAACTTGTTTGGACAAAGCCAACAGACTCGACTGCCTTTCCTCCTGAAAGGGGAGAGTTACTGGAGGCCAATGGCGCTTTGGGAAATGCTCCACCATTACTCAGTTATTAACTTCAGCACCCTCTCGGCCCCTCGCAAAAGGACTGTGTAGATCATTAAGAAAGAGGAAGAAAGGCTGTAATCCATGGACTGTAGGAAATCCTCCAGCTGGAGGCAGGAAGGAGAAAGACAGAATGCTACATGTTCAGCACAAGTGTGTGGATACCTGCAGCTACTCCTAAAACTTTAATAAGCATATAAAAGCAAAGCCCCAAAAGCTCAATAATGACTTCAGCTGGTTAGAGAATACCATCACACACCCGAGGCACAGCAGTTTAAGATGTTTTAAGCTCAGGGTGATACGGCCTCTTCCCTGCTGCAGCACCATCCTGGAGGCTGACCACTCTGCTGCATGAGCTTTATCAAAACAAGGTGAAATGTGGGATTGCTCTGCCCCAACTAGGATCAGCTCAAGTAGCTGTGGAGTAACCCCCTTCATCATCTGTTACTTTCCCCTCCTTGCAGTGCCACGCTGAAGGACGTTTAGCAGTAAATACAGAGGGAAATCACTAATTCCAGTCAAAAGTATTAACTGAAAGTTCCTACAGGAATTTAAGTCTTTTCTTCCTCTAATACCTGGCCTGGTCTTTAGCGCTCATAAGGAACGCTGTACAACGCACAATGGAAATTATCTCAGCTACCGCACAGACATGCTATTGGGCTAACTCTATGTGATAAATAATATTGTAGTTTTGCTTAAGTCATAGTAGACAGGTGGTCAGAAAGAATGTAAGTCTCCAGGTACCCAAGTATGGGGACAGAGACAGGGTAATGTGTATTCGGGTATAGGGTTAAGGTGCTTTGGCTGACACCACTTATCTTAGCCATGAACAGCCTCTACCTGGATGTCACCTTCCTGCCCTTATATGGAAGAAAGAGAGGATTAACTGTCAACTTGGGTTTGCAATGTAGCTGAAACAATAGAGCACAGGCGCTGGAATAAGAAGTTCAACCGAGAGGAAGACTTTGAGCCTTCACACCACGACCCCCAAAGAAGACCCCTAGAGAACAGTGCGCAGACGCAAGTGGGAGGGTATAGATGTAAATAACATCGGGGAAATCATTTAAATATGTATAAGACTTCTGAGAAATGACATGAATATGAATGACTGTCCTAAATAAATTTGTGGAAGTTAGACTAACCAGTGTGCATGCAGGAGGATCACAGAGGTGATCTCCCGTGCACCCAGCGCTGAAATAAACCTTTGCTTCACAGACTTTGTCCTCTCTTAAAAACTACATAGGTGAATGTTTCTCACACTTTATTAGGCAATTCCAATGCTGTAAGCTAGCAAAAACAAGGATCCTTATTCAACTGACCCAAGAGGGACCTGCAAACACTGCAATGGGACCTTATGTTGGCCAGAGTCTGAAAACAAAATCTGATTGAGATGGGACATGCCAAAGGGCTTCCCGTCTCTAAATGTTTGGTTGGTCAGGGCTTTTTTTGCTGCGGTTTTGGTTTTTGTTGTTGGGGGGTGGGGTGGGGTGTTGGGGTTTGTTTTTGTTTGGGTGGGTG
>NW_009634871.1:0-1339 GCF_000690535.1 Cariama cristata | reverse complement strand
TCCGCAGCTTCTCTGAGTTGCAAACCCCATGTGTGTCACTGCTGGGACAGCTCTGCCCTTTGCAATAAGCGTTTTATTCCCGGAGGAGATTTCTTTCCTTGGGGGAAAGTCCTGCTCTCCGTTTCCCCCAGAAAGCGGTCTGCTGCTCCTCGCCTCACCCCAGGGTGCTGCGTCCTGGCTGGCAGCGCTGGCCTTACCTGGGCTTGTGTCCAGTTCATTCCCCGCCTCGGGGCCCTTTATTGCCGTGACGGACACGGCCACGATGCCGCTGTGGGCTGCCGATACCCGCAGTCTGTTGTCTGCCCAAGGCAGCCTTTGGCTTTTTTCTCTTTTAAGACTTTTCCTCCTTTGAGGATTTCAGAGAACCGCAGGGTGTCTCCTGGCTTAGCAAGACCTAAGCCTAGCTTGAGCTGACAGGGACAGGAGAGCAGCGATCGCTTCACTTCCACAGGCGTAAGCTGCAGGTGACCCTCTTAACTCGACTTCTGGCTTCTGATTTTTACACCACCTTAAAATAGAATCACAGAATCATTATGGTTGGAAGAGACCTCAAAGATCATCAAGTCCAACCGTATACCCGATGCCACCATGCCCACTAAACCCCCTAAACCATGTCTCGAAGCGCCACATCTAAACGTTTTTTGAACACCTCCAGGGATGGTGAGTCCACCACCTCCCCGGGGAGCCCGTTCCAATGCCTAACGACTCTAACGGTGAAGTTCTTCCTAATGTCGAACCTGAACCTCCCCTGGCGCAACAGGGGACCGTTTCCTCTTGTCCTATCGCTAATTACCGGGGAGAAGAGACCAATCCCCACCTGGCTACACCCTCCTTTCAGGTCATTGTAGAGAGCGATCAGGTCTCCCCTCAGCCTCCTCTTCTCCAGACTAAACACCCCCTTTCCATGAGGCTGTTGGGAGGCTCCCGGGGGAAGAAGGCACATCCTTGCTGCATCCAGAAACCTGCCTGCGATCTCCTCTTCTATTTCAGGGACCAACTCCTGCAACGTTCCTGTGGTTGCCCATGTAGCACCTTCTGCTGTGCTTTGGGCAGCCCCCCGGCTGCCAGGTCCCCAAGGGAGAGGCATCACCACTTGCTTGTTCTCCCAAATAACCCTCAGGCTCCCACACTAGCTCTGAAATAGAGAATTTGCTTGCCAGTGAGGTCTGGGCTCCTCTTACCAGGGGCTGCCGTGAGCTGCAGGCGCGTTCACGTGGGGTGGAGGGGCTGTATGCGGAGTCCCGCGGTTGTCAGCGCTGCTCCGTGGCTTTAGTTACAAACTGGTCTTTTGGTAAGTCTTGAATAAGTCAAAACGGACAACGGCAGATCAGGTCCAGCT
>NW_009634870.1:0-2994 GCF_000690535.1 Cariama cristata | reverse complement strand
AAGATTGCTTATTTTTCCAGTAGCAAAAAGTTTCCCATGTAATTGCTCAACAGCAGGGTAATTCAGACCCCATGCTCAGATTCCAGAATAGCAATGGCCTTGTCTATTTCATATCAAGTCCATATTAATCTGTTTTATATATGTTGATGACTTTTTTTTAGAGGCATAAACTCTGTCTATAGTGTGCACATTTCAAACTTGTGCATTGAAAATATTAAATTGGAACTGTTGACAAAAGCATTCAGAGAGGCAGCCTAACAAGTATAAATGGCTGTTAACATGTTAACGTTATGACTTTTGCTGAACCCCATCCAAGAAACTAGTTTAAAGATAATTCCTTTCTCATGGACATTTATTGCTAAAACATAATACATATTCCTTATTCTTTTTGAAGACTATTTAAGGTACTGGAAGAGCAATATTGTAGTATGTTATTAGCTGTTCCTCTGAAGTCAGTAGTATTTTGCTGGTTTTAAATCAAATATCTGTGACATTACTAGATTATGGTCTAGCTGATTACTTGTACTTCACACCTTACAAAATCTCATAATAAGTTACTGTTTTAATAACTGTGCCTTTTAAAATTTCAAGCATTTGTTGAACTACTGAACAGGAACAGAAATACATTTGTGAAACAAAGTAATTTCGTATTACTACTAGTATGGTGTTAATACCTCCAATTCTTGCCTTCAGTTATTTGTAACCTGTGGGATTTCTTTGTTTAAAACATAAGAGGAAGAGGAGCTGCAGAGCTTTTCCCTGCTGGGTTTCACCCAGCAAGGTGTGCAGCACCCTGGCCCCAATACAGCAAAGCATTTCAGTACAGGCTTTAAGTCAACAGCATACTCATTTTTCAAGGTAAGCACACATTTAAGTGCTTTATTGAATGACAGCCAGAATTTTAAAGCCTCCAGAGAGGGGAAAATACCATTTTTCTTTTCTGTAAGTAAGGTTTTCAGTAACAGACTACCAATTCAATCTTTTAATCTCCCTCATGCTCTCACATAGACATACACAGAACGAGCAGGAAGCAATTTTCTGAAATGCAAAGGCAGTTAATTCAGCTCCCACCTTTTTCACCTTTTGCTTCTTTCGTTTAATTACTTTACCAACATTTCTTGAAGGGAAGGGAAAGTCAAAGGTGTCAGCCTTAGCCTCTTGAAGGTCACCTAGGAAGAGAGTTTAGAAAGCATATTCTGAGCGTTTACAATATATTTCTGAGGAAGCTGTAGATCTCCCAGAGGGATACTTATCTCTGGTCCCAGCAGGTTACAGGGTATCAGTCCTTACATTGTGCTTACTATCGCCTTGCTTATTTTCTCCATTTTAACCATGGGGCAAGTGGGTGTTCTCTCAAACTCCACAAAACAGATGTCAAAACTGTTCAGCAACCAAAAATTAAAACAGGCTTCTGGGCAATACAAACTAGCTTTTAAGTCCCTCTTTTTCCCCTTGCTACAGCAGTTACTAAAATTCTGCCCAAGCTCAAAGAGGAGGTGAGTACACTGAGGCGAGAAACCAGACAAATCACCTCTGCTAGCACTAAGAAACAGAAGCAAGAAGGACAGGTTGATCTTGTGGGCTCAAGACACACACAGCTGCAAGGAAGAGGGACTAGCGTGAGCTCCCAGCAGGGTGAGGACAGCGGCTTTCCGAGGAGCTGCAGGACAGTCAGGGCATGGCATGAGCTGAGGAAGAGGGTGACCCACGTGGGGATGCTGAACGTGGTCACAGTTGCAGGCTTGTTCCTTGCCACAGCACTGCTGCAGGCAAACCAGCACCCTCCAGGCCACCACAGCCCCACCACCAGATACCCAAGGCTGCCACATCACAGGAGCAAGGCTTCGAGTTACCGATAGTCATGGGCTGCCTCCGAGCCACAGGTCGGCATCACTTAGTTAATAGCCTGGCAGAAGTGGTCCTTTTAATTACAGACTAATGTAACATTTCACTTTGTCATCTTTGGAAAAATGGGCTTTTAGGAGGAGGGAAAAATACAAGAAAATTAAATCATCTCAAGAGCAACAAGTTAGTAAACTTCAGGCACACGCTATCTGTGTCACTCATCATTTCCAGCTCACACCCCGTCTTCTTCTCCAGAAGCCAGGACGCGTTCTCCATTTTCACTCCATTTCATCCTGTGCAGCAGAGCTACATTTCATAACAGATCACAACTAGTGGAAAACTGCCTAATCTTTTTTGTTTGCTTTTATAAAATAAACAACACCCACGTCCATGCCCATCCCAACTTTCTTTGGTCCCAGTCACAAAGAAAGAAAATTAAGAAACATCTCTGATCTGTCACAGCAACGAGGGAGCCAGCAGCACAGTGGCACTCTGGTCAGGCAGGAATCTCCTCAGAAGAGGCAGGAAGGACCCAGAAGTGTGGCATGTAACAGAGCAGCCCTGTTGGATGTAGCTTATTTTTTGGCTTTATCGCTATGACAGGAAAGGATGGGGATAGCTGCACTGCAGGCAGCCACCTCACTTTACAGGATGGAGACACTGTAGCTCAACTATAAGGGTTTTGGAAAAAAAATATTAAATTTCTCACTCATGTAAGTTTAACACCATGTTCCACCACCTGCTTAAATACTCAGTCTGACTGTAACGGGCACATTAAAGAAAACCAATCGTGTCACCTTCACCCCCAGTGTGTACAGTCCGATTGAGAGAGAAGACCCTAGTGGGACAGCATCAACAACGCACCACAGGGAAATGGTTTCCCGCCAGAAAAGGGGGACATGGCAGGGGCTCAGCCCTGTGCTCTGCCATGCCCAAGGGCACAGAGCTCCCCAGGCTCAGCAACACGTACCGTCATGGCGGCTGACAGGCTTCACCATGCCACAGCTCCCCACCGCCTGCGCCCTGCCACCAGCAGCGGGCAGCCCAGGGCTGGCCTTGTCCCCTGGCTTTGGGGCGGCCCTCTGCCTCCTGGCCTCCTCCGTAGGGCTGGGCTGGGCAAGCAGGGGCCCAGCCGGGCCTGCCTCGGCC
>NW_009634869.1:0-40989 GCF_000690535.1 Cariama cristata | reverse complement strand
GCTCCAGCGTGGGCCTCCGTGGGCTGCACTGCGGGCTGGGGGAGAATCTCTGCTCTGGACCTGCAGCACCTCCTCCTCCTGCTGCACTGACTTTGGGGGCTGCAGGGCTGTTTGTCTCATGTATTGTCACTCCTCTCTTCTCCAGCTGCAATTGCTGTTGTGCAGTTCCCGCCCCCCCACCTTCTTAAATCTGTTATCCCAGAGGTGCTACCCCGGTGGCTGACGGGCTGGACCTTGGCCAGCAGTGGGTCCGTCTTGGTGCCAGCTGGCACTGGCTCTGTCAGACATAGGGGAAGCCTCTGGCAGCTTCTCACAGAAACCACCCCTGTAGCCCCACCACTACCAAAACCTTGTCATGCAAACCTAGTACAAAAGCTCACCCAGAATGAGGGAGCAACTCAATAACTATTACCGAAGAATGTAACATTCTAGTTTTGGGGGCTGTGTCTTCTTAGAATAGGAAATATCTTCTGAAGCACTTCCTTTCTTGTATGTTTACTGTGATTCAAGTCATTCAAATGGAAGTTTTCAAAGCACTTACTTACATGGTCCTGTTTCACTATTGAATGCGGGTTAAGCTTTTTGGAGCTTGCATCCATTGGGATACCATTATGAAGTAATCTGAAAGACAAAATTTTGACTTAGAAGTTTGGCTTATGAATTTGGCTTATAAGTGCTTTGGAAAATGCTATTTTATCTATGATTCCCAAGCTTGCATTTTTTGACCAAAGAAATAAGGCTGTAACAGAGCAAGGAAGTGAATGCAGACATCCCAAATGCCAAGGTAGTCTGTTCAACTTCAATGTGTCT
Organism: Cariama cristata; assembly: GCF_000690535.1. Lineage (NCBI taxonomy): Eukaryota > Metazoa > Chordata > Aves > Cariamiformes > Cariamidae > Cariama > Cariama cristata. The sequence continues at coordinate 40,179 of NW_009634869.1, read as the reverse complement.
AAAAATGGCTACCTTGAGTTCATGTGTGAGGGTAACAGATCCTCTAGAGAAGTTTTGGAAGATAAAGAACACTTCTTCTGATGTCAGCCCATTCAATGCTTACGTGTAATATAATAGTTATTTCCAGCTCAGTTTTCCTCCATTCTCCTCTGACTACATAGCATTGATAGAGACTGATCTGAGATCTGAAGATACTAATGGAAACTGTAGTGTAAATACCATGATTTCCATTTGTTTCCGTAGATCCCAGAAGACACCATCTGAGAGAAACACTGAAGAGCCAGAAAAGAACAAAAATAGGTAATGCTGCTCATTGAGCTCTCATTGTAAAAGGTAAGTTGCAGCAGCTTGGAAATAGCTATCTGATTGCAATCAGATATCTAACTGGAAACAGATATCTGATTATCCTTAACATGGTTTTCTTCTTCAACTTGAAATTACACAGTACAGGAATTCACCCCTGTGTCAACACAAACAATCCTAGCCCTGCATGCAGTCCCTACACAGAGGTTGCCTTTCTGGATCAAATGGGCTGCATTATTTGCAGATTTTCTTTGTTAATGCCAGAAGTCTGACTGGACAATTTAGTCTGGTTACTGTAATCAACCCAGTTCCTTGTATTCCCGTGTCTTTTCTCTTTTTCCTCTTAATTCAACTTTCAGAATAATACTTAAGAGCTGCTGTCTTGCAAAGCCTTCCAATATGTACTCTCTGCACTGTATTACGATAACTGTTTTCACCAAATCAGCTGTTTTAGGAGATAAAATGATTTAGGTAGCACATTGATTTGATACATTTTTATTCTGATTTTGAATGTTTGCTCATCCATCCATCCATAAGTACCTGTTGCTAAGGCAGTTTTGTTCTGCAATTTTACTTTTGTTGAAGTAAAGCTTTTCAGAAACAACAGGAATATACTTGTTCACTGGATTGTCTACTGTTGCCTTCCAATGAATGCCAATGTTGGCATTTATTGCAAGTTCAAATTGACTGCAGCCTAGCAAAGTGCATCTCTTGTTGAGTACTGTCAACAGTATAGAGACAATGAGAACTCACCTAATGGCTGACGATCTAGACCTGCTAATGTTTGGATGATCTTAATAACTAGTTGTTGAATTTCTTGTAGCCTTGGAGGATTTGTCAAACAGGGCTGGAATAAGGGCGGTTATGAGACCTGGATGGCGAAAGCATTTCTTACCCTCCCTAATGCTTCTTTTCAACCAACTCAGTGCATTCCTGAAGTCAATGAAAACAACAAACAACTTTAAATCACCTGTATTAAAATGAGGATTAAAAAAAGACTAGTGGGCTGAAATTAATGATGATTCAGAAATGAGTCAGTCATTGAACTCTCTTTCAAAATCTGTTTTCAAGAAGAAAAAAAAATAGTATGAATAATTGGAAACTAAGGAGCTTTTGCAAGTAAATACTTGCAGGTACTTAATGTGTGTGGAAGTAAGGAATTCCAGAAAGCATGCATGAGAAGGTGTACTAAGAAAACTAACTAGTGCCATTACTGACCATAGCAAGTAACTTTTACAAATAATGAGTAACTGCTGAGATTTCAGAGGAATGTAGCAAACAATTCAGTTTTTCAAAGACCTGAGAAATCTCACTGCATATGAGACATTTATCCTTGAAGTGAGTAGAACACATCAGTGGTCCATCCCTGGTCAGGTCTGTGACCCTAATCCAGCAGAGCACAGACTATGGGCTTGCACAGTCCTCCAGAGTGTCCCTTGTGTTTTCACATTACTCCAGAGTATTTCACACTGATGCATTAAATTAATGGTATTTTTTTAAATTCCAAGACTTTCATTAGAAAATTCATGTGTTTAAAAGTCACCATCTGATATTATGCTGCTATAGATAAAATGCATGACAGATGGCCATGTTGCCAAGAAATTCACTTTATAAATCCTGAGATAACAGGAAAGAGCTAATCTTTAACACTGTTTCAGTTGAGCAGCTATTTGCCAGCTTGGACAGGGAAGCAAAGTTATTCATACTGGATGGATTTGCACCAGTAGATAACCTGTCTCCAAAATAAAACTGACAGATTAAGTTATTGTCTTTCTATATTGTGTGGTTTGTATTGTACTGTATTTGTGTATCTTTGATGTATTTAATTGCCTGCGGATCCTGCTCCAGAATAAAACTAGGATAACGCCTATGGGGTAGTATATACTACATAAAAGCCAAATGAGCTTTTCTCATGGTTTGCATTGATTCAGGTGTAGAGCTCATGGCACCACACACAGCCTTGGAAACACACTTATTTTATGTGTTTCAGCTTTGCCTTGAAATGCAGACACTCACCTAAAAGCACCTTAAGCAAAGCATGCCTATTTCCGAAAGTATTTCTATATTGGCTTTGGACATCAGGTATTTTTTAATAAGTGGGAAAGATTCAATGCAGTTACTGTGCATAAACAGAAAAGACAGAAATAATGCACTGGCCTGCTTTAGGTACAGAGAGTAGCAAGACAGGAAAAGGCTTTTCTTCTTTTTGTGCTTTTTTTCTTTTACCCATGGTGCACAGCACTGAACAGAATAAATTTATTTTGCAGCCTGTAGCATGTCAGATTTGCTTCATTTCTTTTAGAGGGGAAAGATAATTTCTTAAAATTTTCATCAAATTTTTGATTCGCTCCTGCTTTCCCAGAGCTCATCATGCGAATGCTTTCAGCTTTTCTTTTTCTTTGTTTGCATCCATTTTGCTCTGAAAAATCACGATTTAAAAATTCTCTTCCTTTTCATGTTCTTTTATGAAGCTCAGAGCTTAATGTTTGCAAGAAACTTATGTTGCTGGTAAGCTCTCATTCTGGAAACACAGGGAGGTGTCTATTTGAGAGTTACCTGTACTGCTGCTGAGGCCAACTCTGCAGGGTCCCACCTGGCCAGGCTTGGGCCGAATCAGCAATGTGAAAAGAGGCCAGGCTGAGGCATTTTAAGGGTGAAACACAAAACCTTTTTTCTCATGCTGTTTGCAGAGAAACTCCATGTATCCAGGAAAAAAAATTAAAAAACAAACAAAGAAAACCAAGCTCCCCTCTCTCCCCAAATTGCTGCAACAACTTCCAGTTTTGTGAATTGTAAACTCTGCCTCTCTGGGTTTAAAGGCATAACTCCTAATGTTCAAAACTTCACTACGTAAAGGGAGGCACCTGAATAAAATTGGCCTGCCTTTCGAAAGAGTTAAGCAAAAGGAGCTATGGGTATATTTCTAGCAGCGGATGAAAGAGTAGATGTAGGCATTTAATTTTGCTTACTCAGTGTGCAAAAATTGTGGTTGCAGTGACAGATTATTACTGAAACACTTTCATGTACATCTTTCCACCATGTAATTGTTCTTCCCTCAAAGACAACAATGAAAAAAAGTATCTAAGCTTTCCTCCCAGAATTGTAAAGTTTCTCCAAATTATCTCTCTAGTCTTCTTCAAATGTCTCCTGAACATGCTTAGCAGCACTCATCATTATTTCTTGTTGATTTCCTGCCTGACAGTATATATCTTGCCCTATCTCAAATGCATGCATCTTGTCACTAAGATTGGCATTTTGTGCATGTGTGTGCATGTGCATGCAGGTGTGTGCGCGCACAGTACTTCTTATGCAGCAAGGGCTCTCGGAACACAACAGTAGCACAAACATTAATTGCAGAATTGCACTGTGAGATAAGATAACTTGTCCTGTTTGCTCTGCTTCCACCATAGGTCCATGGCCTACAGTTGCAGTTTTTTAATGCTGGAGGGAAGACCACATTTTTTTCAAGGCTGGCCACAAATCAGAGTGCTGCTCTCTGTCTCTTTTTCAGTTGCAGGTGATGGACTGCTATGGCAGCTGGGCTTTGCACCCTGACTCTGGCCAGAAACATTTTTTTCCACAAGAAAGGGGAAAAAACCCCCTCTCTAAGCAGGTTATGACCTTGTTGTGTCAGCCTTCCTCTCTGCGTCCAAAGAGGCCAGTATATTGACACATCCTTGACCTCAGGAGCCTGGAGTAATAGCTTCCTAAATCTGCTGCAGGCCATAACAACTTTTTTTCTGGCGTTATTGATTTCTTCTTTCTTTCTGATTCTCATAATCTGTCATCTGGAATTAGCTTGTGTTTTCAGTTAAAACTGGTATATTTTGTCACATAAAATATGTTTTCAAAGATTACACAGTTAGAATTAAAAATATCTCGCCCAAACCCCCAGCTTTGAAGACACCGTAGGAAATTATATATGCACCAAGACATGTTAATAAAATATCATCTGGACTGAGCAGCTGAAAGACAAACAGAACTAGACAGCTGCAATTACTTTCCCTGCCAAAGCTCACTCCCAAGTTCAGTAGTTAAATAAGGGAATTCGTTCCTCTGGGTCCCACAGGTCATTCCTGTGGCTGTATCTGGATATGTCAAAGCGTTTGCAAATGCAATTGTAAGACAAGACCATATCAGTTTTGTTAGATGGACAATCTCTGTCTCCAGTAAATATCACTTCATTTGGAAAAAAAGTGCCATTCTTTTCCCTTCAGCTGCTGCAATCACTACTAAGTGACTGTCGTGACCGGCAACACATTTCAGAACAACGCAGCAGTTTTCTCAATGCATTTTTTAATCTTACATGTCTATTAACCATATCCCACTGAACCTTGAGCATCTATTTTGAAGTATCAACTGGAGAATTCAATCACTGTTGTGAAATGGTACACATCTTTTTATTTAAAGTAATAACAGTTGTCGAGCTCTGAGTGATACAAATACGATGAGCACAAACCAACAAATACACAAAAGCGACTTTGAATATATGAGCTAAAGGCTTGAGCTGAGAGAGTTCTAAGGTTCATGAAAACATGAGTTTTGCTCGCCTCATGACGAACTTCTCCCAGAACAGTGAAGACTGAGGGTGACAAATGCATCGAGTGTTTGCAGTCGTCATGGGGTAATGCTGTTGATTGAGTGTCCTCTGCTGGACACTACTCGGCATAGCAATAAGGCCACCGGCGTACGTTGGAATCGTTTTGCTTAGAAAACATCACTACAAAATTCAGAATATTTCTTATGTTTCATAATTACTTAACTAAAAAAATTATTTTTTAATAAAATGCTACTACTTGAGATTTTTAAAAACAATTATTTCCTTTTTGGCAACCTATTTGTAGTTTTAAGTAGGCATAAAATTTTCAGCTGAGCTGAGACAAAATGCTTCTTGAAAAAACTCTGGTTTTGTCCGTTTTGTCATGGAAAATTGTTGCAATGATTCATTTAGATAAGGTGGAAATGTTTTGCTTAAAGGCTTTGGTTTTACTGTGAATTCTGATTGAATTTGATGAAATTAGAAAGCTGCTGTTAGCCTTGAGCTTGTCATTCCCGTGGCAGTCTACTGCCTGCGTACAGGATCAGCAGCGCACTTTGTGGGCCTTTGGCATGTGGCTGTTCTGGCAGCAGTCGTCTTTGACCCTAGTAAAAATTGCAGCCTGGCTCTATCGGAAGTACCAAGGGAGATTTTTCTTTATCTGTTGAGAATTTGGTTCAGTTCATGTAGCTTGTTCTGTCTGTTATTAGTAACCAGGTACATCTAAGACACTTTCATACTTGTATGTTAGTTTTTATTGTTGTTGATTACAGGTTTGCTATTAGTTTTTCTTTCTGAACGGTGTTGTTATTTATAATTTAGTTATTCATAACATTGTGAAAGTTGTTTCTAAAAGAAGCTGTCCTGATTCATGTGCCACTGGTCTAAATGGCTTTCTAAATAGATGACTCATTCTCTGCATCAGAAGAACCTGGCAAACGTTCTTTGATCTTGCAGTTATCTTCTTTATTCATACGAGCATCTTCTCTTCCTCCATCCTCTGTAGGCCTGGAGTTCTTATTTTGAAAGTGTTTCTTTATCAATATATAAGAAAAGATTGCAAAGAAGTAGGAAGGACCTCTTAACACCGCTGATAAACCAAGGTAGACGTACCTGTGGGGTAGAGCATAGAAGAAAGTGCCAGGCATTGGAGTTTTCAAATACACTGAAGAAAATCACTTTAGTGGCTTTTAAGGATCACCAGAAAAACTTAAGGGAAAACACTAAAACTCGTTGTTTGTGAATGATACCACAAATTAGACGTTTTTGCTTGCAAAAACTTCTGTTAAAGAATTTGTAATATTATTTTTGATTATGAAGATAGTTGCAAAGCAAAGCTTCCATCATCTTCCCTTTGTTTCTGAAGCTTTTTGGATCATTTTAAGGCCTTAGGCTTTTTAGGGCCAGAAATACGTTGAGATCGCCAGAGAGGGCTATTTTATGTAAAAATAAACAACACATCAAAAATGGCTGAGATTCGAGTGAAACTGAGAAAAATCTCTGGAATATTTCTCCTGGAGACTGATAGTCTTTGTGTTTAACCAATACCTGCAGCTACTCAGTATGATTTTCTTTCATTTACTTTTCTCTCAAATGTGGCCAATGCACAAATTTAACATTCTTGTCAGTATGAACGAACTATTTGCAACTAAGGTAAATTTGGGTAACTTTCCTCTTGATGGTAAATCATACTATCCTAGGTCTTCTAAATTGACTCAAAGGATGCTAAAAAATCGTAATTCATTCCAGAGATCTGTCATTAATATTAAATGATCTTTGCACAATATAAAAACTGGCTAAAAAACTAAGACTTTAAGATTTGATCTTAAGATTTCTCAATTTCAGAAATTCTGGACTAACCTAAATCTGAGTCCAAAGTTAGTATCTGACCATAATTTTTGATCAGTGGCCTCACACACCACAGTATAACAGAACAAAGCACGTCTATCTGTAGAGAGGAAATACATGAGGCTTTTTGTGCCCTAATTTACCTTACCTGTATGCATTGGAGTCGTATAACCTGCAAGCCCCTCTCTGCCCACAGCTTGTACTTCCCCATTTCAAGCATGTCTTGTCTATCAGTGCACCAAAATAAACTGGTGCTGGAATCCCAGCTGCAAGGAAAAAAAGAAAAAAATGTCACAAGATATGACAGGAAAAGACATCTTTTTACAAATCAGCTTTATGTTTTCTTAGTGGCAAGTTACATGCTGCAATAGTGGCAATGGGTGGATTGGATTGTGGGGAGTTTTTCCTTTCCTTTGTCAGAGTAACTGTAAGCTGAGCCACCCTCTCTGTGCCATGGGGATCATCAGTTCCCAGGAAATGTGGTCTGATGGGTTTGGCCAGGCTTGTAGTCATGCACATTGATTTCTCAAGCACGGCTCTGAGAGCCACCGCTGGCTTCTAGTGCATGCTGAGCTCCTGCAAGGGAGAGCTGGACTGGTGGTGCATTTGGAGCACTGAACTGGTACATAGTTCCCTCTTCTATGCATAGCCTAACTTATCTGGCTGATAGTCCCTTCTGCCTGAATGAGGGTAAATCAACTGAAATCCTTAGTGCAACTTGGCCAGATATGAGTTTCTGCTTTACTGCAAAACATGGCAAACATGGGACAAAATCCTAGCCTTGCTGAAGTAGCGTCAAGTGTTAACTTCAGAGGAATCCAGGTTTCAGCATGTACAGGACCATGTTTCATGTGAGCTTTGTTCCTACAGGAGCATCCTGCATTCCTATATAGGAAATAATTTATTTTGTAAAACCAGGTATACTCTCAGCCTGTTCTACCCTAGGGCTCTTGTGAGAACCTGAACTCAGTAATCTATCTATAAAGGGCTGTGTATTGCAATCATCAGTGGTGTAGTCAGGTTACAATGGGACAAATGCTTATTTTGGAGATTCCTTAGAGAAGGAAGACAGGAGCACAACAGATTTGATCTCCTAGTTACTGAAGAGACATGCCAGCTTTTTTGAATCAGTGGCAGTGGCTCTACCCCTTCTTGCAATGGAAGAAGCATGCTAGCTCAATGTGCTGAAGCAGATGCCTATATAAAGGGGGCAGTTCTTTTTTCATAATGCTTTTTTTTTTATTTCCTATGGCCAAAATTGCTTCAAGGATCCCATTGACATTACTTGTCCTGAGAGCTGGCGGTAGAAATTCTGCCCCTCCATTGTATGATGGGAAAAGCAGAAGAGGACAAAGTGAGGATACACCTTCCTATCTCAGAATGTCTTGTCACAATCCTGAGCAGAGACTACAGCCCTAACCTAGCTTGGATTGTAGACATTTGTAAGTGGCTGTTGACTTTTTAGGCTTCATAGCAAACCCATGTGGCTTGTCACTTCACACAGGTTTCTCTACATTTCTGAAATGCAGGTATTCCTATTCCATTGACAAAGAGAACAAAAGGAAACAAAGAGGTATTTTCTTGCCTGCCTAGGCATCTTAATTAACCATCTCATTAGCAACTCTCAGATAAAAAGGGAAAAAAAAAGAGCATTGCAGCATGCTTAAAGGGAATTGAAATCTAAGCTGTCATCTACAAGGAAACTGAAGTTCCAACATGGACAAAACAATCTACTATGAGCAGAGTTGTGTTAGTGTTGAATGAAGTCCTACTAGAGCATGTCTTTTCGATCTTACTAATAACACAATGTCTCAGTGAGCCATTGGTTGAATTATAAGTTTGAAATCTTATAGTGTTGTTTAGAAATTCAAGATAATACTTTAATTTTCCTTAGAAACTCTTCCCATTTTGGAACACGAGGCTCCCAAGCTGCAACATCATTTAATCAACAGGTGAAAGATTTCCAGAATTGTGTTAGCTGGTTTCCCAATGAACTCTTGACTGAATATTGGAAAAACCCAGGATCTTCAGGAACAGCCCAGGATATAACAGCTATTTTAAGGATACATCTGGTTTACAAATGGTGGTTGCATTGGTGTCATTTAAAACCATACGAGCAAGCATCTCAGTTAGTCAGAATGATTTCTCTTACCCATAGTTCTCAGAATAAGTGTGTATAGACCAACTGCAAGAGATTTCAACTCTGGCTGAACGCATCTGAAAGAAAGAGGAATAAGTATGAAGTATTTGCCTATCTAGTGCTTAGACATACCTATTAAACTGCTGTTAATTACCTTGAATTTAATAGTAGTAATGACAGAAACCCAAGCTTTGGAACAAGAGTGCTCCCTGTGTCTTCTGAAAATTCTTTAAGTGGTAGAAAAAGGTGATTTAATCTATAGTTTTCTATCACATGGCTCTAGGAAGTCCATTCACTAGGCGTAATTAAAGAAGTGAATTTTTAAAGTCATAATCATAATCTATCGTAGTCTTACTGAAACGGGCTTTTCAACTGCCTTAACTCCCAGGTATACTTTTTTCTCACTTGATGGGATATATCTTACTCGCTTGCTGAGAAATATCATAATGCCCTAAGACAAAAATATTGCAAGCAGCTGCATTAGTACCATATCTTTCTATTTTCGAATGACATTCCTCTGTACAATGCCACATCTTGAACTACACAAAGCCATCTGGCAATATGCCCATCTGTTTCATGGGGAACCATGCTGCAAGCATCAGAAATGGATACTGATCTTGAATCCTTTATATATCCAACCTCTGCCATCTCCTTACAAATATTAACATGGTCAACACTCAGAATGATGGCTCAGAGATGAGGAAGAGAGGGGAGTTCACATTTTGTTTTCTGTGCTCATTTAGGATGACATAATGCCCTTAGGACTACCATTAAATTTGCCACTACTGCATTTTTCTACTGAATGAGCTTTCTCTCCAGGATACTGAAAAGTATGTGCTAATTTGTATATATGGTTTTAAATCACATCCTGGTATGCATGCACCTGTGTACCTTGACAGACATGAGCATAGGAGCCTCAGACTGAGCCCTCAGATGTTCCGCATTTCCAGACATCTGATAAGCACAATCTGTTAGGGCAACCCTACATCCAGAAATCCTGACAAATGCATGGCATTTTCAAAATCCATAGAGCCAGAATATCTAAGCAGAGAAAGAGGATGTGTTCTGGAAAACCTGGGTGTATGATGGGCATAAGAGAAATCATTTTACATTAGTTGGAAGCAACACACTAGAATCAACTTACAGACAGCAGTGAAGTAAGGTTTGATGCTACAAACAAATGGGAAATGACAAAAGTCATTAAAGAAAGCATATTACACTGCAAGGGAGACTTTTTTTTCCTAAGGGAAAGAGAGAAACCTAAACATAATTTTAATGCCCTCATTGGAAAGCCTCAACCTTTGGTACACAGTTAGTTTTACTTACCTAAACACAATCATGTACGCTGGGGTGCCTCCCAATGCGTAACAAAAGCCACTTATGACTTGTATTACTGTATAATAAATGAACTTCTTTGAACAATCTTCACTTCTTGGACATTGTCCCAAGATGGCAGAGTTATTTCCTGTCCATGAACTGTTTGCTTCAAGACAGCTGCAGTTATGGAAGACCTGAAAGCCACAAAGTAGATTTGGAAGAACACTACTCATGCAATGGGAAATCCTGCTTTCAGACATAGGCAGAGCCTAAAGTCTTCCTAAGCATCCCATTGCTATCTTATTTGCCTTTCTTGAGGCAATGGGCAGCAGCTGCTTCTTTTCTTTCCTATGAACAGTGCTCAGAGTTGGAAGTGATGTTCTGTGCTGACATTTTTTTGCCAGTGGACATAGCAACCCTTTTTGGAAGATGTTTGGAATACCTGCAGGACCTCTGAGGCTGGCCTCAGCCTTTGTGTCCCTAGAGGGCAGCTGAAGTAGAAAAGTGAGGCTCAAGGATCTGTGCCTTTTGCTGCTAGGTGATACCACCTGTTAGCTGACTTCTCTCTGTGAAAAGCACCCGGATCACAGGTCCCTCTGTGCTAATGCTGGTCCACCAAAGGTACCTCACCTCTGTAAGCAGCAGCTACTTGTCAAGACACAGCTCATGCAGAGCCCTGAGATCAGCAGTAGGTGTACTGACAGCTTAGGAGCAATAGCTTTTAACCAGGGCTTCAGGGGCTTGAGGATGTGCTGAGGTAAGGGAAACTGTGAGCCACAAACTTGAACTTTTACAGAGACAGACTTGTGTGGGAGGTAGTAGTCTCACAGTCACAGATACTGCTGAGCCCTTCTCCCCTGCCTCCCACCTTAAGATTTTAAGCAAAGAATGTCTTTTGGAGAAGATGACTGTAGACAACAGAGAGAAACCAGCCACAAAAAAAAATCCGTTGGAGAGAAAACTAAGTGCAAGAGACAGCTCCAGACCATGTATCTTCTGGAGTGATCATCTGGCATCAGAAAACATGGGAATGACATAGTCCAATGAACACTTATATCCATGGTCTGGAGCTTCCTTTCTGGGACTCTATGCATTATCCCCAGCAATCTGTGCCGAGCAGAGATCAATCAGCCAGAAAAATGAGCAGTATCCTGCCATCCCAGAGTCTCACATGGAGGAAACAAGCTGCCTCCCCTCAAATTGTTCTTCATACTTGTACATTAATGATCAGTATCAGGGAAGATACTACACTATCTTAGTGTACTTCAACTTCTGCCTAAAACCTTAGGGCAGGCAAAACAAGGTTTATGAAAGGCAAGCCATGAACAACCTTCAGGAAACATGTAACCACTTTGATTTATTTGTTTCCCCCTTTTGTGTTCAATTGACAAAAGATGAAAAGTAGTATCTACAACAAGGACCTAGGGCTTTTTGCTTTATTTGTAGAAATTCAGAGAAATCTCTTTATTTTCTGTGCTGTTTGTAGCCAGAAATCATAAATATTTTACTGACTGGTCCTCAGTAACTTTGGTTTTCCTTAAATGCAGTATACTACTAAATCCCCAAAGTTACATGGAAAATAAGCTAGTAGAAAACCTCAGAAACTGAAGCAGGGTCTTACTGTGTTCTTTGAATGTCCCACCGAAGTCGTGCAACCAGCTAGACATGCCGAAACATACGTGAGTCCATTCTCTCCACACACAGGATCCCACACATTGGAGGCACATTTGCAGTCAGAGTTGCACTCAGAAAATACGGCATTTTCGTGGTACGGAATGGGTTTGCTTGGAAGTTAAGTTCAGACATGTGTAAGAGTGTAAGAAATTTTTAATTCAGCGCTGAGGTCAGTGTAGTTCCTTCTGTGTGATGATGTTACTGTCCTGAAACCCACCTCATATGCCAAGGACATATGTTTTCACAGCTGAGTTTCTACCGTATTGATCTGCTTGTTTGAGATTCCATCCTACTTGCACTGATATTAAAGTTATTACTAGATTATAAAGAATTTTAAAACAAATAAAAATATTGCTACTGATTTTAGCTGGTGAGTGTGGACAGAAAAGAAAAAGGAAGAGCTGAAAGGCTTTGAGAGGTCAGCTGGACTACCCTCTGATTGAAAGTAAAGCTAGCAACAGTTAACACAGTCTTATCAAGTACATCTTTAGCTGTTGTTAAAAAAGCACCAATGATAGAAACTAGATTTCCTGGTCTTCATAGTAAAAAAAAAAACTCCTCTCTTAAAGCCTAGCCTAAGTATTTCTAGAGGATATGGAGAATGCAGTACTCCCTTTTACTTTCAGACATTCTTTGGGTATTGAGATCTGTAACAAAGAGGGATGTCTTCCCTCATCTTTTCCTTTCTGGGTTAATTAAGCTTTTGTGCTTGCCATCTCTTTCATCTCAGTGCTTACTACGCATATTCCCCAGTCCACCATTTGCATTCTCAGTGAAAACATTGCAGAGTACAGGACAAGCAACAATTAGTCCTCAGGTTCCAACAAATGTAAATGTCCTTGGCATCCTGCCTGTCCAGTTCCACATTTGCAGCTGTGAACCAGTATGGCTTGATATTTGAAATGTAGTGACAAATTACGGAACGATGGGTAAATCTTCAGGAGGATGCAGACAGGTTCACACTAGCCATGAGGTGGTCTGAGCAGGCTGGACATGAGGCAGTGACAACCTGTATGCTAGTGCGCTGCTGGGCCCCTTGGACAGCCAGATCCTAGCATGCATCCCCTTTACTGGTATCTTCACTCACTCCAAGAAAAAATAACAGCCTGTAACTTTTAAACTCTGACTCTCTCCTGAGAGGAGAGAGCATCTTCAGTAGGTGTAAAAGCTTCATTTTGGTTCACAGCAGGCTGAGACTAGCATGTTATGGTCTTTCCATCTCTGTGCAGGATATGCTACCAATGCTCTCTGTTACATATGCTTCATCTTTTTACTGAATACACTTCATTAGAAAATTGCATCTGGTATAGAGGTAGCACTGTGTGAAACAGTAATACTACCCTCCACACAGCCTAACAACCTACATCAGTAATGATGCAATTTTGCTAATGTATTTCTAATTAATCTTTAACCAGTGTTGTGCTTTGGCAGTCTGACACTCTGCTGACCGGCAAAACTATCACAATGACACATGGCACTTTCTCTTAAGCATTGCAAAAGCATATTCCTCTTTTAGCCTTGATGTCATAGTACATTTTTTGAACTATTGCTGCCATGGAGAAAAACATACTCTTCTTCTTTTTATACTCACCCTTCATAGGACACTTTCATCCCTGCTACCACATTGTTCTCACAACCAACAAAAAAGTGCAAGAGAGTGAATACATAGGCCAAAAATGACATGGTAAATGCAAACTTTGTTGCTCCAATGATGCCCATTTTGTACTTTTTCATTATGAACCCTCCTAGGAAAATTCCAATACCTACAGGAGGTAAGGTTGTCAATCCTGAAAGAGATTGTAGAAGGGGAATGTTAAAACAAAAGAGTCACAATGGGCTTAAGAACCAAAGTCTGTCCTCAGATTGATGTCCCTGGCAGCTTTATGTTCTATTATGCTGACTCTAGATGGCTTTGTGTTCAGCCTAATCCCTGGGTTGCATATGCTATTTATGAAATGCCTAAACCTCCAAATTCACTTCCATTGCAAGGCACTTGTCGGATATTGCAGCAATTAAAACTCCCACATCCCATTCATTGCATATTTGGGGTGCCCTTGCTATAATATAATGAATACAATACAATATAATATAATATAATAATTTATTCTGGTCCCACAGGCACCAAAACTGTAGTTTGTATGCTGCCTTTGTATAATACAAGTTCAGGAGACACCACCATTTACATCAGCCTGTTCTGCAAGAAATTCAGTCCCAGAGAAAGCATGCCAGAACTTATTCCCAAGCACTGCTTATAGCATGAAGAGTCATTGCATAGTGTAAAACTCACCTATTAGAAAATTAGATTTAGATGCAGATTGTCCATACTGCTGTTCCATGTACTTTGGTTTATAAGTCAAGAAACCAATAAAGCTACTGAACTGTAACAGTGAGCAACACAAAAATGTAAAGTACATTCGATTACTCAATATTTTTTTCAGGGAGGTATAGAAATCTGAAAGAAAGGGATATATGAGTTGGCTTTGAAAGATGCATGGCATAATTGCTGGTGAATAATCTACAAAACTTAGGGCAAAATCTTTCCCTCAGCTGTCTAAGTGCAAGTTGTACTGATCTTCATTTGCAGGAGAGTATCTGGAAACAAAATCAGGTTCTTGAAAAAACATCAGAGGTTGAGATATAGGAAGAGAATCCTAAAAGAAGACAGAAGAATGGGTTAAGGCCTGGGTGCTCTAATGAGATCTGCACCTGAAGACTAGAAGGGCTCCACACAGCAAGACTCCTTTCAGCTTACATGAATGTTATCACAGGTTCAAGGCTAAGCGAGAGCTGCCTTTGTGAAGGTGCTCAATGTCTTCCACTGGGATCTGAACAAAGGCAGGAGAATTTAACTACTGATGCAAAGCCTTCTCTTCCCACCACCTTTCCACCCCTTTCTTAGCCTAAGGACTGCACAACCAGAGCTGATATTCAAGCCTGCTGTATTTTCATCAGGCAACAGTGTGCTTCAGAGTCTCCATGAGCTGTATGATGATCAGATGAATAATTTGGTTTTCCATATTGCAAAAGGATCCTTCTAATATTTTCTTTACGTCCTGATACAGAAACAACTTTTCCACTGTTCAAATTTCTTCTAGCACAAAATTTTAGAGGTAGGTGCCACTCAGCTGATGACACATTACAGATGAGGCATGCAGAACCTCACAGTCTTGAACATGCTCTTTGACTTCTCATAATCTTTAGTGGACCCCTCCTTTCCTGGGGATAGCTAACTGGTTTAGCCTGAAGAGCAAGGGAGGCAAAATATTCTGCAGAACTATTACATTCCCACTGTACGTTATTGTGCCTATTGCTTTTCACATTTATACAACATGTGAAACACTTGCCTTTCAGCATTGCTGACCACTTCCTTGTCTTAAGTTTTGCAGGAGTAAGTTTCTTCTTTGCAGTACCCATGTTTTCCAAGAGACCACGTGAAGTTTTGTCCTTATTGACTTCCTCTGGCTTTTTCAGATTCTTTGGCAGGAAGCAAAATGGAATAGCAGCTAGGAAACTGATTAGTCCACCTATTAAAAAACCAAGCCACCACGCACCCACCCAGCGAGAATCCTGTGGGGTGATAGTGATGCTTCCTAGAATTGAAGGAAACAGATACCAGTTACTTAAATTAAGAATTTGAATCTTCCCACCCTTTACCTGCTAAAATAGCTACATTTTACAATATCTGGCTTTCAGTGGTAATGATAATCATCTAATGAGAGACCATTCATGCAGTGAAGGTATCAGGAATCATACCCTGAACGGCTTTATGTTTCGTTGGCCTTTCTACATCTTACGCTGGCTGCTGTTTTGTGGCATCCATGGCAACACAGATGTCTTTATCCAACACATAGGAAATCAAAATGAGTGGTAGACAAGCCCTAAGCATGGAGTCCTTTTAGGGCTAATACATTTCCACTGAAATCATCCTTTGCTAACCTGAATTGTGTAAGTTGCTATTAAGCATATGGGCATTCTCTGTGGCATTGGTGAGATTAGCCATGGCTTTAAAATTCAAATTGCAAGGAAGATGAGAGTAGTTGGTTGTCTTTTTATGATTGTTACATGCTGCCATGTTTGGTGGTGGACCAACACTATAAGACTTTTCACTGCACGACCAGAATTGGCTTACTGTCCTTATGCTGAAGTAAAAACAAACATTGGCTTAACATAGGGCAAAGACTAAATAGTTCATCTATCCAACTTCAGGATCCTGAGGATCTGAAAACTTCTCTGTCCTGCTAGTAAAATAGGATCACCCACTGCAGCTGCTACAGTGGGCCTTGTCCTGAAAAATTTGTCACCAGGCCATAGTGCCTGACGGCCCATCAGGTGGTCCTGCAGGTGGGGAGGTGGGCTGGCCAGCAAACACCACCTCAGAGATGGCTCCTGCCTCTTCCAGTGAAAGGGAACAGGATGAAAGAGCGTGGCCACCACTTATGAAGATTGTTCTGCCCCCTCCAGCATTTTGCAGATGTGAATACATACATGTGCTTTCTTTTAATCTGAAAAAGCAAGGACTGTCAAAAAGTGTATAATGCACTGCAAATATTACATGAATTGTAAGTAATCTAAAATGTTCAGCTGAAAGGGTGGGTAATTCACCAAAACTCTTAAAATGCTATTCTAGCAGAATTCTGTGGGAGTTCTTGGTACTAACTTTTAAAGTTAAACATGTATTTTAACCCTATAATGCTAAAACACAATTCTAAAATATGTTCCCCATCTAATTCTGCTTTTACGCTATAAGTTTCCAGTAATTTAATTAAATTGTAATAAAGCATATAATAAAATTAATGAAATCAATATAAATTAAATATAAATTATATTAATATAATTAATAAAATAAAAATTTATGCAACTGTGTAGAGGAACCTGGTATGAACAAGTACTAACTTACTTTCACTTTTCCTCTGCTTTGCTTACCTAAATCCACAAATCCAATATCCACGTACAGTTTTGCACATAAAGATCCCAACAGGAAACCAAACATTGGGCCCAACATGGCTATTGTGTGCAAACATGCTGAAAATATAATGAAACAGATGCTAGTACTTTTTAATGGCTGAACGTTTTCTTCTGCAGAGGATGATCGACCTCTTGTACTATGAATCTCTCAGATTATTTCATGTTGAGATTACCTACATACACAGGAACATCCTCTTCTTTAGCAAAATCATCAATATAAGAGATACCCAGTGGTGTTATTGGTGTCTCACCAATTCCACGTAACATGTTTCCCAGTAAGATATATATCCACATATATGATGATGGTTCCTTCTCACAGCCTGCAGATGAGAGTTTACATCTTTGTAACAGAATAGTTGAATAGGAAACAGTGAGAAATCATTGGAATTCCGCACATGAAATTATTATAGTTTAGTATTTAAGGTATTCACAGCATTTTCCTTATGAAAGGCTGTTAACCTCATTGTACCTTTTAATAATCTTTTAATAACACTTTCCCCCACCCCCATTATATTTGATTTCTAAAAATACAGAGAGGTATCACCCATCAGAAAATCCACCCATGTACAAAAATGGCAGATTGATATTGTCATAAATATATTACTTGGCATATAACATATATCTTTAATGTAAGAAGTTTGAGATGGTTTCTGGGGCACAGCTTGGCTCTTTCTCTACCTATGTCCCATGCAAAGCAATGTGTAAAACAGCTGTATTCCATATTTTAAGCAAGATCACAGAATTCTCCATTTAGTTCCAGGTAACTCTGTGCAATTTCATGTACTGTCACACAATCTCTCCCACCTCCCCAACTCCAGGTCCTGGGTAACTGAGTCCCTTCAAACACAGTCTCAGCATCCCCTTCAGTGTTAGGGTGATTTTATTGTAATTTGGCAGTGTGAACATAGGAAACGGGGGACCTGGATCGTTATAATTTGTGTTTGCTGGGTATTTCTTCTTAAATGAGATGCACAAAATACATTTAAGTGTTGGTAATGTTCCCAGACAGGTAGAGGCTGAAGTTAGAAACCTAACTGAACATCTTGCATGGGGCAACGATCTACTCCACTTGCATCCAAGGATAAAACTAGCTCCTGTATTTGTACTTACACTTACAGCTCTTTACCTGATCGGGAGGCTTCCAACAAGGTTTTGTTCACATCTTCATATAAAGAACAGGGATTTATGCTTGAAGTTAAGTTGGCTGAAGATGCTATATGTGATGCTGTCTCATACTTATAACTGAAAACACACAATAGTAGGTTTAGAAGCAGTGTTCACTAGGGAAATACTACCATTGTAGGGCAGGAACCACTTGAACTGCTATTTCCCTAAAATGAAAGGTATCTTTGTTTAAATATCAATGCAAAGTGCTACTGAAGGAGCAAAAAAGATTATTTAAGCACATTTTTGAAAACTAAAACACTAAAATAAAGAGCAAAAATAAGTTAGAATCATCTATCTGGAAGACATAACATTTTAAGTTGGAATATTCAAAAAGGCTTTTGAAAGTAAATCAGATAGGATTGAACTTTTGGTGTCAAAATTTAGGGTCAAATGCAAGTGAGCTCCCTATGCTGACTCCACAGTAAAGAAGAAAAAGAAGAATTTCTTGAGTGTGAGTGTAAGCCCCCCTTTTCAACTTAGATATGTGTTTTGGGGTGGTGGAGGAGGAGAGGAGTGAGGAGAAGTCATCCTCAGGCAGTACCTGTTTGCCTGATAACTGGCATTGGCTTTAGAAAGAGCTGTTATACAGTAGTGGGTGGATAAAGTTAGTGGCTAAAAGACACTCTTTAGCTGTATTTACAGGGAGTAGAGCAATGCTAGGGGAGGCAGCTGAGCAGCTCAGGTGCTGGAAGGTGTTCAGCTGCTTTAGTGAGATCCTTTTCCCAGATATGAGCCCTGTCGAGGTGCAAAGTACAATTAGCTTAAGCAGAACAACATGGTAAAGCGCATACTCTGCTTCTAGGAATTGGGCTGTCTCTGTTAGACGGGGCAGGCTTATTTTTCAGGTTGAAACAGAGAGCATTCATCAGGAAAGACAGTGCAGAACAGTTTCCTTGTAAAAGTTCATGCCCAGGTTCATGAGAAACTGTATGAGTTTCCCAGTGTACATGAGTGATACACATAGTTTGGCTTAAGCAGTGGAAAATAGAAGTCTGATGCTAGTACAAGATCCACTATTGTGATAAAAAGCATTCCTCAGTTTTCTTTTTACAGTAGTGTACCTAAAATTATTCTAATACATTTAAGAGAGCAACAGAAATATATCTTACTCTGTATGCTATCACTGTATCAAAGCTATGGCTAGAAACATTATCGCACATAAGCGACATGCAGTAATTCTCTGAGCCTGGAGAATATGAATAAAATTAGCTTAACCAGCCACAGAAAATCAGTCTAACCAGCCATGTGCATTTGGAACAGGAGACCCCCTGGTACCAGTTCTACCAGTGCTGATCCATCTGCAGGCTCTGCTTGAAGCTGAGAGGCTGCTTTGTATGAGGAGCAGCTGTTTGCCACAGGAGAGCAAAATGCATCATCTTACACAACAAGGGTCTGGTTTCTTTTTTTCAAGGAGCGGGATTTCTTCTAATGAGCATCTTTGTGGGTTGGTTTCTTCACCAAGTAAGCTCTGAATCCCTGATTTTACATGAGTTACCTTTTACTATACATAAAGTAATATTTCAGGTAGAGATGTCACTCAGTATGAAGTTACCTGCACAGAGCTTTGAGATCCTGTTCAAAAGAGCACAGACTTGTTCTGGAAATCATATAGGTGGATTCTGTATTCCTCATAATTTTAGTGTGGTTCATAATGGTTTGACTTTACTGCCTACAGGATCCTATTAGCAACCAGTGATGCCACATTCTTAGGTTAACACTAATTTTCCCAATAAGGTATTCTTAACACTTTGCCATTCAGGAGGAGTATATCATTCATTAAAGCAATAGCACCAGCACAGTAGCATGGTGAAGATTTTCAAAGAACAATATATTTTGTTTGAAATTCTAATTTCCATAAGATTTTCATAGGTGTTTCCTCCTGAAAAAATAAATACTAATGATTTTGTAAAATAATTTCCTTCTTTGTCTTTTTTTCTGAACAGGTCTGACTGAAAACTAAAGCATTGCGATTTTCCCACTTTTTTCAAGAAGTTGAACTTTTACTTCAGAGGAGCCATATTTTTCCAACCAGATATAATGAACAGTGATGGAGTGTGTCAAGTGTGATTCATTGCACATCGAGGTGAGGCTCCATAGGCCTTTAGAATTCTAAGACAATATACACCAAGTCTTATCCAAAAACCAGAAAGCAGTATCCAATTCCAATGTTAGGTTACCCAAATTAATCTTGATTAGTACTTACTATCCCATGAAGAAATGAGGCATTGCTGTTAAAAGACTTCCCAAAGCCATAGTAAAGCACCCAACAGCTATTACTTTGGGCCTATGAAGTTTAGCTCCAAAGTAGCTTACAAATGCGATCACCAGCAAGTTACCTGGAAGGTAATGAATCAAAATTAGTGCCAGGTGCTGTGCCTCATATTTCTCTGAATAGTTTTCTGCATGTTACGGAATATCAATTACCCATCTCAAAGCTCCCATCGATGAAACCAACAGTAGATGACGTCAGACCAAACCTTCGTTCAATTTGAGTGATGGAACTTTTCATAATCGTACCAGACAATGCCTTACTTAAGTAGCTGAACGATAAAGCAATGAGAAATGCCTGGGGAAAGATTAAGACAGAAAATGGGAGGTAGAGGAAAGGAAACTGGTCACAGAGGGATCAAATATGTTTAAAAATGTGTGGAGCAATCATCATCATGATATACATTTGTTACTCAGATTGCAGTGACAATGTTGTATGTGAATTTTCACATACCCTAATGCTACGGAGCACCAGGGTGGTCTCTCAGCACTGTTTTCTCCCTGCTCTGGTTTCCTCTGCTGGAGAGGGCTGGTGCTAGGTGCTGCACTGAGAGCAGCTGCTTGCTTTAGGGTTCAGGTTTGCAATAGACATCTTAATGACCAGAAAGCCTGATCTTCCCTGCATTGCTGGCGAGATGTTTTCCAAAGCAGAAATCCTATGGACTGTGGAACTTAAATTTGGCAAACAACTCACTGGGGACTACTTACCTGTGGTTAATTTATCAAAAAGCTGAGGCCCAGTGTTGGGCAACCAAAATGGTGAGATTTCTGGATGTTGCAGAAATGTAAAATTTCCCAGAGGTAAAATACCTCATCAGGATAGATTTACTGATACTAGTCCAACCTAAATTTAATCTTAGCCCAAATTATCTTCTGCTTGGGCCATGTGTCACTTATGTTAGGTCAGTTCATAACTCGTTCTAACTCAAACATATAGATAGCCATTGCATCAAAATAAAGGCTTTAAGCAAGTTTTTATGATATTCCAGTATGTGGAAGGTGGTACAGACTGATTGAGTTCATCTCTTTCTCAGATTATATATTTTAAAGTGTGTAGATTATGTCTATGTTGCCTGTATACCATATACCACATAAGGGAAAACTTAATACTCTTCATAATTTTATTGTTGTTTCCACCTACACACATTGTGGCTTTTGTAAATAAAGACATATTTGATAAAAAGTTAAACTAAGTTTCTTTAAATATTATCCAACTATTTCAACATAGTTTAAAAAAACAAATAGACTTACTGCTCACTGGGTAAAAGTTCCAATACAACACAACATTGGGTAAGTAAACAAAAGTGACTATAGATTTAGACTTTGCAATACTAACTACTACAAGAAATTAAGCCAGTCATGGAAGTAAAAGCTTGAAAATAGATATATTTACTCTCTTTTTATCAGGAATGAAAAGAAAATCTCATAACTGCAGGCTTTGTCCTGACATGTTTTATATTTCCTGAGCTCGACTGGCAAAAAGTCTCTGAGAATCACCTTCCTTGCCTTATGCCAGCAGTGCTCGCAGGGGTTTTCACTGAAATCACAAACTGCTGATAAGCTTGAAAACACAAGCAAAAATTACTTGGGTATTTTGGGTTTGAAAATGCAATGCCCAGGTAAAACACAAAACATTTGATGGGAAGATGAGGGAGAATAACAGTTTGTTTTGTATTACCTCCAAGGTATTGCATCTGTTAAATTCAAATTGCCATGCAGTTAGACATAGATCCACAGTCTTGCAGCATTAACCACATATATGACGGTAAAGTTAGTCCTGCGAGTCTCCCAGAGAGATCAGATTCTATTTTTGCAGGTGTATATGGGTGGCAAATGCGACTCATTTAAAATGCGAGTCTTATAAAATAAGAAATATAACAACTTTTGCCTGATACTTGAGCCAAACTATTTTGGATGTTTGAGAAGCTTGCAATTACCTATTTTTTTTCCATTAATCTTTCATTTTACAGATCTTTTTATATAGAGGAATGTGTCCCTGATTGCAACTCAACTGAGCCTATGGAATTTAAGCTGAGATGAAGCTGGCTGAAGAAGTACTGAAAACATAAACTCAAACACATTGATGTCAAAAGAAATCTTGCCCCTGTAGTATTTGCAGCTCAGCCAGAAGCAATAAATACTAAGACTAACATGAAAGCAAAATTCTCATTAGTTTACTTGCTTTGTTCAGTCAATTCTTCTTGTGTGCTTCTAAAAGCATTTGTGCTTGTAGGAATCAGTGAACTGTTTGACTTACAGCCCTAGTTTAGATAAAAATCCTGGAATACAGTTCACTGCGTCCTATTTTGGCCCTAAAAGAATGATGATAGCAACCTGCAGACAACAGTGTATCGTAGCCACCTATTTTAGGCTGCTTCAAGTCTTCCACTGCAGGTTGCTGCCTCTCGTTAATGACCAAAAAGGGGCTCCACCTATGAGTAACTTGAGATTATATATGGTAGATTAGACATTTTTATTTTCTTTAGGACAAAGATAAGATCCAACCGTTCCCTGTACCTCCAGTGGGTATCCAGTTCCAGAAAAGATAGGGGGAACAGGGATGAAGTAATCTGGCATATCATATCTTGAACAACATTTCTTAACATATAACAACAGTAATTTGTGGTGACATTGATAAGGCACCAAACCTTCAAGCCAGTGCAACAGGAAGTCTTCTTTTTGACTGGTAGATTTTTGTTTGCTTCATCTTCAAAAAGCTGGGTTTCCGCTTCCTGATTTGAGTCATCGGCATTGCTGGGTTTGATTTCCACTGTCATGGTTGATTTCTTTACTTAGTAATCTAAATCCAAGAGAAAACAGTAATAAATACAAAAGCACATATGACAAAACAGAGTTGCTTAAGGACCTTTCTGATGAAACAGTAGTTACAGGGAAATGCTGAGATGTTGAAATGGAATCTTTTCATTGGAAAGGATTTGGCTTAATGACTTGGGTGTTTCAAAATGAATACTTTTTAAAATTCAAAAGTATATTGTTTTGACATCTTTCTTTTCAAGTGAAATCGTTCTTCACTCTCCCCACTCCCCCTTCCCGCCCCTTTTCCAGTCTAGAATGACTTTTAATGCTAAAAAGACAGTTTCCACAGAAGAGTAAGAGACAAAGTCTTTGTCCAAAAATAAACTACAAGGGTCAACAAAGCATTAGTGCTGAAGCACAGGGAGTCCTAGGGAAGCTCTGAATTTGTGGGCCATATGGCTTAGAACTCAGTCATTTTGGTAAGTTCTGTGTAGTAACACCATGCCATTCAACTCATTCCTTCACACTGGCATGTTGCAAACAATTATTAATGACAAAAGAATTTATTATTTTATCTAACTGACCTCCTATAAGGATGTCATATGTTTTTTTCTTCTTGCGGTAGTATACAAGGTATCCCTAATCCCCTTCTGTTTGCAGAGTGTTGTCTATATCCCCTGATGCATGAAATTATCTGCAACTCAGCAGTTCAGCAGAACAGAAAATCACACCCTGTAGCCATAGAGGACAAATATTTACCCTCTTTTGATATAACTTTTTTTTTTTTATTGTTGAAAGCCTTGTTTCATGATTAAGTTGAATTTGGTTTTATTGCAATGAATAGTATAATATTCACCTTTTTTTTTTTAATTTTTAAACTCTATGTCTGAGAGATGGGTAAGCAAGTAAAAAGAGTATTTCAGTGAAAAGCTGTAAGGGAAGTCTATGTATCTATTTGCAAAGTTTATGTAAAGAAAGAAAACACTTGCCTGTTTGTGCAACTCCAACTACAAACAGAACAGATTTCTCAAAGAAGATCCAGATACCACTGCAGAGCCCCTCAAAAAAAATGGGTCTTTCAACAAACCCTTTTCAGATCTGCAGATCTTGACACACAGGGGAGATAGGAGTATTGAAACTAATGTCCCCAAGTCAGAACTCAGAAATCACAGCTCACAAGAACTGATTTATTTCAGCTTTCATAGTAGTCTCCTCATTTGAGGAAAGGATGAAGAAGAGAGAGAGAGAGATGGAAAAAATCACACAGAGAGATGTTTTTCCATGCTTGAATGGCACTGAAAAAAGTTGGATGAACTTTTCCAATGCTGGAAAAAGTCCATCTGCAATTGCAAATTGCTCTGCTACCGACCGTGTGGCAGAGTAACATTTGTCACAGCATTTAAAGGGTAGGCATTGCTCTAATGCACGATGGTGAAGAACATATTTCTTCACTCAGATAGAAGAGGGTTAGTACCTAAGGATGTTTCAGACAAATACACAAACAGAGATTTAAGCAACTTAGGAGTTTCTTGGGCTTAAGTTCATGAGCATGTCCTTAGGTACCACTGCTGAGATGAACAACTCCTTTCCTTTCACACTGCTGATATCTGCTTCCCAAACTATTGACTCGTGTGAGTACAACTGCTTCTGTGGCTGTGCTGTAAGTCTGGGTCGGAACATATATCTGGACAACAAAATAGCTTTTCCTTCCTCTTGGGTTCTTAGACAGATAGGAACAAGAAGTAGAGGAAAGGATTGCCTGAAGTCTGCACAACTACCAACAAAAAACCTTATGAAATGAGATTCTTAGTAGTCCGGAAAAGTTAGTACACAAACACTTTTGAGCATCTAGCCCTCTGAAATTTATCTGTCCCTGTGTAATCTGAAGATATTACTTTCTTCCTGTTATCATGATACATTAACGACTACAATAATATGCTGGGATAGCATGTCATTGCAGGTCACAGGTCTAAAGAAGTGGCTTTTTTGAGAGTTTGAAGGTACAACATGATGTAGAATTTCAATATAAGGAGAGGAGGAGTGAAGGCAGAGAAAGATGAAGATAGAAATAAGAGGCAAAATAGAGAAAAGAGAAAGGCAATCAGTTATCCATATATGTTACTGAAGAAGTTTAGATATTAGGAGGCCATCTGACTCTGTAAGTCCTTGGGCTGTTTCTCACCACAGTTGCACTCTCAGGGGCTATACCACCATCCAGTAGACTAACAAATCACAAATCAAGAGCCACATTTCATCCAGTAGTTTATGGAACTATATTCATTTACACTGACTGCAGTGCTAATCCAATTGTCTTAGTGGTTTTAAAATACATTAAAGAATCATAATGAGACCTTTTAAGTTAACCTAATATGAAAAATGAGTATCACGGTGCTGTGCAGGCCTCAAGGCTGCTTGCATTGTTCAAGACATATGGTACTTGCTGTTCAGACACACACATACAAATGTATGATGCTATCATTAAAGAATTGACATTTACAACAGGAATGTTACCAGTGTTACTGGTCACAGAGAATGCAACTAGCACTACACAGGTAATGTTCATTAGCTGGAAACACTAAAAGGCAACATTTTAAGGCTAAGACAAACAAAAAGAATATTAAAGAGGTTCCTACCTAGGTTCTGTATCCACAACAACAGCAGTTATGCTACCACATAAATGCTTGTCAGAGTATCCTCTCCTTAAGCAAAGCTGTGCTGGTACTTGGTAGAAGAATCATTAACTTCTAACACAAACTATGGTTTAGGCAGTTTTAATCTTGTCTCCTCCCAGTTCTGCCCTCTGTTAAAGGTCCCAAAATACATGTTTGTGCACAGCAGTCAAAAATTAATTAGGTAGAAAATGTGCAAGTGTGTTCCATTTGTACACTCTTGTGAAACATCTTTTTTCCTGAGCTTTTCAACATTATAATAGTTCATACCTTCCTGGCATTTAAAAATAGGGTGTCCCAACTTTAGAAGTGTACCTGGTTACTGATAGCTAAGAAGTATTTCAGTGTGAAGTTTTATTTTCATAGTCTATGGCTAAAGTCTATTCCGCTCAGACCTCCTAGAACCAGCCAAGGACTTGCAGGAAGAGAAAATATAATGCCTTGGGTATATTGAACAAATTGGCCATTCAAGAAACACTAGAAGACTGTGCAGATTTATAGTTCAGTGCTATTAACAGCACAGGCAAACCCAATGTGAAAGTGTCTTGGGGCTACGTGTACATTGGAGCAGCCCTTCACCTAGTTACAGCTCTAGTTCAAGGGAACCTGAACCAGTTTCCTGAGAAGTATTTATTTGATTGTGCCCTTGTTGTGCATTATGCCTGATTCCTGACAATAGTTGTAGTTAAAAAAGAAGTAATTCTTAAAGCATGTGAACTATGACTACTATCTGCCTGGATGTTACACCAAAATGTGCCATTCCTTGTAATTCATGTGCCCTTCCCTGCCACCACTATCACTACACCCATTCTTTTACTTGCTGTTAACAATTACAGCCTGCTTAATACCTTTGGATAATCTTAATTAAATTTTACCTTCAATAGTGTTATCGGTGATACCTTGCATTGCTCATGGCTTTTACAACTCTCAACCAGACAGTTCCCTTTATCTTCCTAGAACAATAGACATCATCATCAAGAAGCCAGTAGTCACTCCAAAGCTATATGTCAGGGCAATTTAACTGCAAGTATTAGTAAAATTATAAAATAAGAATGCAGGAGGAATCCAAATCACAAATCCAGCCCACAAACTCAAAAGCACCTCTTGTGAAAAGGCCAAGCCCTGCCTTGAGAACCATGGGAATTGCATTCCCTCCCACTCCATCCGCTTCTAAGGCTACTGCAAAAATGTGGTCTTCTGATGCATAGTAATCTTGTTTTTATTTCCAGATATGATCAAATTGTATTCTAGTTTTGAACTGACAGAGTCCTTTAGCTTTAAAAGCTCTTCCTTTCAATCTGATACTTAAGACTCAGACTTGATCATAAATGAAGAGGGCACGATTTTTCCACCTGTTTTGCTAGGTAAACAAGGTAATCATGCTTAATAATTTCTTGAAAAATAGGCTCTCTGGATTCTGCAGCACATCCTTGGAGCCTTTGGCTACAGTGCTTTCTATCTGGATCCATATTTCATCAATGCACATGGCTAAAAATGTGTATAGTATTGCAGGTGTAATCTCCCCAGTGTCATGTCTTGAAATATGAACTATTCCTTATCTCTAGGCTTGTCCGATATGTTCTAAGATTACATATAGCATTTTCAGAAAAATGCCTTTTTAAGAGTGGTTCTTAGTTATCTACAATTCACAGGTACACTCAGGATCTTCTCAAAAATTTTCAGCTAAGGAGCTCCTACCCTGGAGCAGAAATTCCTGTTATTGGCCATCAACTGTGCAACTTTTTATTTAATATTGTATTCCACTCCTATTTTGCCATTCTCAGGTCCATTCTTCTTTTTCCCTCTATGATATCGAGACTCTCCTCTGTTTAACCATTCCATCCAATTTTGTGCCTTTACTTTTATTTCAAAAATTGAAGCTGGAATATCATGCATAATATATTTAGAAATTTAATAACGGTAATGAAAACCAAAGAGACAGACTGGTGACTAGCTGAGGAACCTAAAATAGATGGGTCTTAACTGTTGGCTTTGTCAAAGTTTGGGATGGCTTCCAAAAGAAAGAAATCTTAGAAAAAAGCTTAAAGAAAGTCTTAGAATCACAGCATAATTTAGACTGGGAGGAAACTTTGAAGCTCATCTGATCCAATCCTCAGCACTAAAAGCAGGACTACACAGTTTGTTGGTGTTGCTCATGTCCCATCAAGTTGACTTTTGAATGGAAATCTCCAAGGAAAGAGGTTCCACAGCCTCCTTTGGCACCTGGTCCAGTGTCTGACCACACTCACAGTAAATAACTTGTATACATAGATGTATATGCATGTATAATTGGAATGTCCTCTACTATAACTTGTCTATTGCCTCTCGCCTTTTGCCATGCATCACCTGTGCACAGGGCAGAGTCTGGTACTGTCTTCTATATAAGCACCCATTAGATAGCTGAAGAAAGCAGTAAGATCCATCATTTGCTCAACTTGATTAAGTTTATCAATGTCTATCTTGTTCTGCAGAGCCTCAAACCAGACACAATACTCGAAATGCAGCCTGATAAGTGCTGAACAGAGGGAAAGAACCACTTTTCCAGATCTTCGGGTCTTTAATAACTGTAACCTAGCATGCAGTTAGCCTTGTAGGCTCAAAACTGCACTACCTTCTCATGTTTAGC
The DNA here is from genome assembly GCF_000690535.1 of Cariama cristata. Classification (NCBI taxonomy): domain Eukaryota; kingdom Metazoa; phylum Chordata; class Aves; order Cariamiformes; family Cariamidae; genus Cariama; species Cariama cristata. Next base: position 11,908 of record NW_009634869.1, on the reverse strand, counting down.
TCACCATCCACCAGGACCCAAAGGTCCTTTTGAGCAAAGCTCTTTTCTGTCTACCTGAGTCCCTTAACATATTCCGTGGATAGATTGAGTCTGTTCCCAGCTGCAAGGCTTTGCATTTTCCTTTATTGAACTTTGTGAGTTCCTGTCAGCCCATTTCTCTGTCCTGATCAAATCTCCTCTGCCATTCTGCCCGCCAGCACACAAACTGCTCCTTTCCTCAGTTTAGTGTCATACATGAACTTGCTGAGAGTGCTGCCAGTCCTGTTCTCCAAACCATTAATGAATTTGTGGACCATTATCAGCCCCAGTACTGACTGCTGGCAAACTTCACTAGCAACTGGCCACCAGCTGCTGGGCTTTGAACTGCTGATCACAATTTCAGGTCTTCTAGTTTTCTACACACCCTATAGTGGATAGACTATATTTCACCTGTTTGGCTACCAGGTTAATAAGGGAGACTGTGCCAAAGGTCTTGCTAAAGTCCCAGTAAACAACATGTGCTGCTCAGTCCTTGTCCACCAGACCAGTCAACCCATCATAGAAGGCAACCAGCTTGGTCAGGCCTTGATTTGCCCTTGATAAATCGTGTTGGCTGTTCTAATTCACGAGTCCATTGCACGCCTAATAATGGCTTCAAGGATAACTTGTTCCATAGTCTTCCATAAACCTCTCTTGGTATTTTATTGGTTCCTTTTATTTGTAATTTTTTGTGCAGAACTATTTTTATTTTTCCTTGACTATGTGGCCAATAACATGGTCAAGTGGGGCTTCATTTATTGTGACAGATTAAAAACATGGTGTTACATTATGATTGCATCCATTGGATTTAGGTCTGAATTGGAAAAAAACACCACCACCGCTGCTCCCTGCAATTTCTCTAAAAGAGTCAAGCATATCTTCACAGTCAGATGATCATGTACTTTGCATTAACTACATGCAAGAGGTCGAAATTCATGGTCCTACAGCAGATGTGGGCCTCTTCTTCTCAGAGGTGGGGATTCTTCATGTTCTGTGTGGCATAAAGCATCAACCATCAACTTCCAGCAGGTTTCTTATACCATAACTGACATTTTCTAGTCACAGGATAGGCATCTTGGCCCTTGTCTATTCCTTTATTCCTCTTTATTACAGGATGGCATACCGTACTTCTGCTAATCTGTGTGGTTACTGATGTTCCACCAAGGGCACATAAACAGAAACACCTGTGTCCTCATCCTTCTTCAAAGGCATGTCACAAGCTCCGTTATTATGCTCTGTGTCAAGGCAAGTATTCCCTCTTGGTTTACAATGGTTTTTGATTGAGCCTTGGGCTTCAGGTTGTCTTCAGATGTATTAGCAGACCTACTCAAGGGTTTTTTTGCCTTTTGATCCTAAAAATATGAAAAGGCATGGAGCTAAACATACTCTGTAATTTGGAAGTAGCAGAACCTGTAGAAAAAGTTCCACTTTCTTTTTCATATAATAAAAGGCGGAAACAGTATTCCTTTGGTTTCCTCATTCTAACATATGAATATGCAGCAATTTCTTCCCATTTTTTTCTAGTCCTGTGTATACCATTAATTTATAGCTTTTTGGGAATTAAAATATCTTTTATACATTGCTTTCTGTATGGCTGAGAAGAATTTTTGTGTATTCAGACTGCTGTTGTCCATACTGTCTGTGGAAGCATTCACATTCAAAGTTGTCTTCTTGAACCAAGAACTGTTGAGCAAAAGTATGAGAATGGGAAACAGGAAATTACTGAAGTCGAATCACAGACTATGGTCTCACACCTGAAAAAAGACATATCTCATCCTTTTTTTGATCCAAGCCCTCCCATATGACTGTAACTTACACTTAGGAGAAAAAAAATTAGATGATGACAGTAAAAATCCCCTTAATAAGAATACTGAGATATCAGTAATTGCTGATTACTCCTGAGAATAAAAACAATCCTTACAAAAGCCACACTGAGAATCACCTTTACCGCAGGAGCTGGTTGCAGACTCCTCCAGGCAGAGGGTGGCAGCAGGCTCCCACCAGAAGAAGTGGCTGCCAGGCACCAGTTTGCAAGGGGTGAGCCAGCAGTAGCAGGGAGCAGTTGACCAGGCAGAGGCCAACTGTAGTTGGCAACTTTGATTAGAGCCCTTTTTATTCTTGGAACACTAATCCCTAAATAAAAAAAAAATCAATGTATTTTAAAATTTAACTCTTAGTTAACGAACTAAGTAAAAGGAATGGTGTACGGCTAAGTGAATGTTAAGCTACTACAGGAATCCTGAGAACATGAAAAACCTTTACAATAGTGGAAAAGGTTTCTTGGTGCTTCTGTTTCAGTGCATCTAGTTTCAGCTTGTTGCTGTAGAGCTAGCGAGAAAGAAAAGCGTGCTGACAAGCTGATTTGGTGTTGCCATCTTAACTAGTGTCTGGAACTTGTTCCTTCCACTGCTCAGTGGAGCTTTTGCCTTTCATAAGAACTCATTGATAATTTTGTCATTGATTTGCATCATGTATCTATCTGGGGAAAAGTAGACCAGGATGCAATGTTTTAATGATATTTGTTATTTTTCCATTTCAAATACAAAGGGTAATCTTTAATGCTCTTGTACAGCTTCTCTACATTCAGTCTTAATCAGCATCTTGGTTTGGAGTTGTTATTACAAAGGCAAAACTGAAGGTGTGCAAGTCATTGGCAGGTGAGAGTACTTAGACCTTTGTAAGAGCTAGTCAATATGTGTGCTGCATCATAGCATAACAGCAATGAAAAACATGCGTACTTCAGGTGAAGTGCCTAGGGCAAAACCCACATCACTTTCATATGGTCTGGGATATTACCTGAGATACAAGGACTAAAAAAATGTTATGGTTCAAATAACTGAATACCTGGCATTATATACTACACAACTTCACTAAGCTGTTCGTCTGTCTTGTTACACTGGAGCAGATTTTTTACAAGAATGATCAAGTCTTGATTTAAAGACTACATATAACAGAAGAATCTGTAACATCCCAAAGACAGCTGTTCTAGTGAAAAAAAGTATCTTATTTCTAATACAGTTTTGCCCTATTTGGTTTCCAGGCAATGGACCATAGTCTAGTTTTGTCTGCAGAATTAAATAAACAGATTTTTTTGCTGACTGCATAACAGTCTCACAGTTTTTTTCTCTAAACCAGTCCCCATTTCTTGGCATCTTCTTTTAGAAGTGCCAACGTCATGGGATCAAGGAGAGGATTCTGGCTACCACTGTGTATAGCAACCTTTCAAAGTTACCTTGCTCAACAGCCATGAGAGGAAGTTTCCTGACCTGGTCACCATCAAGCTGTGAGAATGTGCTCTGATTGCTTTCCACTAAATCCTTTCTTTATTTACTCTCTTCAAAATTCGATGAACTGTATTGAACTGTGATGGGCTGTTGATTAACCAACCTCCTCATGATATTAACCACATGTTGCTTAAGTAAGGTCATTTTAATGGGGCCCCACCTTTAAATTATTTTCATAATTTTTACAGCAACTATGGACTTTCTTTCTTCCAGAGATTGATTAGCACTGGATGAAGAGCTGCCTCATACAGCACTTACTTAGCAATGCTCCAGGGTACAAGAGACAACCAGCCTGAGTCAGCCCTATGATCCCTCTAGCCCAAAAGCTCTTCCTGACAAGGTCTGCTCTATGAGGTGGGACAAGTTGGTAGCTGAGGGCCAACTCAGTGCAGGCTGTACACCCAACAGCTGATCAGAGTCAGCAGAGCTGAGGCAACAACAGCCACTGGTCCCAGCCGCAGACCAGTGACCATCAGACAAAGGCGAGTTAACAAGTCAGGCCCTAGGACAATCCTGGAAACCCAGACAATAGTTCAAGTAGAGCGAAGGAGAGGGCTCAGCACACGCAAACTTTCAAAATGGCTCAGATCAGGACTGCATGCGCAGGCTGTAGCTGAAATGGCTCTCTGGGGCTGACGGGCAGAGGTGGAGATATGTCCTAGGGAAGGCAGGTCATGGCCATCGGTGCCCTCAAACCCCTGACAGGCTTTGGGATGGCCAACGGAGGATGCTTAGGAAAAGTGAGAGTCAGCAGTACGTATGATATGTCCACTACTCTCCCAATAACAAATTAGTTTCAAAATACAATAGGAGTCTTGAGCAGAACCAGGAGGCAAAGGCAGGTACCTAATGACCCACATGGCATTTTCTTTTCTCTAAGTACCCTGTCTCCCTTTGGACCTATGTATACAAAATTGCTTTGTGAAGGGTTAAGTATCACATCTGTTGTGTGAAAAGCCAACTTCTTTGCTTTGAACATCCCCTCTACTGTCTTGGTTTGGTGCTCCCTAGTACTTGCAATGGAAGAGATGGTAAGCAGCTGATCCCTAGCCACACTTCCCATGCCACTTACAGTTCTCTTTTTTGTTATTTTTTTTCCACACTAATCAGACTTAATCTGTCTTGCTATTGGTCGTCCTTGTAGTCTTATACATAACCATGCTTTCTGATCTGCTCTTCCACTCTCCAGGGATTATTTTTTTTTCTTTTTTTTTTGGCCTGGTACTGCCTGAGGTGGTCTTTACACTTTAAAGAGCCTTCCATACATTTTTTGCCTCTTCACCTAGTCACTATTTAAATCTGTGTAAACTTCTATCCTATCTACTATTGGTGAGATGAAACATTGCCTCTGTTCGTTTATGCTGTACTTCCTAGTTTTCAATATCCTCCTATGCTCTTCTTCAGTTAAACAAGTGTACTCGCTTTCTTCATCTTTCTCACAATTATCAGTAATGGTTCATTATTTACAAATACTTTTAAAATACCCCTGTGACTTGTCTACTTGCAAGTCTATGTACTATGCACTTTATAGCTTCTAGAGAGGACTAACTTTTTTTTTCTTTCAATATTATGCAGAATTAAACTGCATGTTTCAAACAGTTAAACTGTACTGTATGATCCATAGTCAAATCAGTCAAAGTGGTAATGTCAATGTTTTCTCTCAGATGATAATAATGATGCTCCTATTTAAAAACATTACAATAGTTGTTTCATATATCAATCTTAGTCATTATTTTGAGCACATCAAGGAGGCAACCGATCATTATTCAGCCTACGTATTCTTTTTGATACATTCACACCATTTGCTCTCTGTCTTTGGCAATTCCCTCAGATTACGGGATCATATATAGCAATTTAATAGTGGCACAAGGATGGGGTAGCTGTTCCACTGTCTGTGACCTGAAGATACTTCATCGTATATTAATGTTTCTTTCCTCTCAAATGCTGAGATGGCATGAGCTATAGATCAAATGCGTCGTTCCCACAGTCTACTGATCTCATCTTTTTGCCTCCTTCATTTGTCAGAATTCCTTGATGTTTCTCTCCTGACATGATTAGAAATGATGTGCCTATAAGTAAGATATTTATGTCATTTGGGAGTTGCATTTTTTGCTGGAAGGTGGAGGAGAAAATGTGCACTGGCTCACGTACCCCAGGCCTGCTTGCACATCCCATCATGTGATGTGGCCTGGTACCCTTGCCTTCTCCCTTATGTGCCAATTAGGGTCCTTGCTATAAGATGAAAATTTATGAATACCATTTTATATGGCATACAGCCCGTGGGCACTTCTTAACAAGGTTGTGAATCCCACCCTGGCCTCAAAGGCTGACATCAATGGTTGGGAAATCTTCTCAGCCAATTGTTTTAACAGTCTCACCTTTGAAAATGAAAGGTATTTGCTTCTTTGAAGTCTGTCAATGGTAGCTTAATAGCTCTAATTCTAAAAAAAAAAAAGAAAAAAATCCAAATTTGTTGACCTTTGTGAGACATTACCAGTTGCAAATTTAGTTTAATATGAAGAATTCTGGTAGGAAGAACCTGACAGGTCCAAATCTCTTAGTGCTGAGATCATTTGTACATCAATTATTACAAATCCAGAATATGTATCTCTAGTCAGACCCTCATCCATGCATCCATGTTACTACTTGAAGTATTAAAATAAAGTACAAGACTTGAAAATATTTCAAAGTGGGAATTGAGTGTATCTGCTTGATAACTTACAGTATTATCATTGCCGAAGGGTGAGAGGAAAAGAGTGCTCATTTTTAAACCATAATGAAAATAAGACTGACTGAAACAAATTCTTTTATAGTATTCTTCCTCCTTTCGTGTGTAAAGAAAATGGGGTATGGAAGGAAAGACCATGCTGTGAAAGAATTATTCACTAAGTACAAGCTTACATACATAAGCTTATGTGATAACCCAAGAAGTTGATATTTTTCCTGTTTCTTTCTGAATCAGAGTAGGATATGTTTATTTGTCTTAATTTCTTTCTTTGTCCTGTAAGCCAGTGAATTTTCCTGGCCATCTTGCTGCCAGGCATGTGCAGAACTGCCTTCATGACAGCTTCAGCATTGGTGAGCAGCAGTGTCCCTGCCATAAACCCTGCCGGGACTGATTCACAAATAAGGAATCATCCCCATTTACTTGACATACATACAACATCAAGCACTGAGTGAAATGCAGATACCCCTCCCGTTTTTGTCCCAGTGTGTACTTAAGCTGGGTTGTCCCTTTCTCTCACTGGATCTGACAGCTCATTGCTATGAAAAGTGCCCTCCCAAGGAGCCTATGGAAGGCTCCAAGCATCTCTCTTACTCTTGGGTGCTGATGTAGTATGGCGTTTTTTGCTGTTTTCATGGTGGTGTAGTATGAATGAGACCTGAGCCTGGAATGCCAATCTTTGTGATTCACACTAGCCATAAGGCTTCAGTTAATCCCATATTCACAAACCTTCTAATTATTTTAATTTTGTTTGTTTACTTCAATATCCAGTTATACAAGGCAAAGTGAACAGCCATAGCTCTCCAGTACCCCATTGCCTGTAGCCTCCGACACTCACCTGAGAGGACAAAGACCTGGGACAGGGGACTGGGTCTCCCATATTCCAGGCCACTGTCTAGACACTCACCCATGTGGCAAATGGTGGGTGGCATTGGTTCTTCCTCTGATGGCTACATTTTCTCAAGTGAGGTCTTTAAATCCTTACCTTCTGCAGATATTTGGTGCTTAAACAACATCCTTCTTCTTGGTATTCCTATTGAATAGATTAGGGGTTCGCTAACAGTACACAGGAAACATTTATCATTGCTAGAGCTCAGTAAATCCAATTCTTATACATCTGCCTCTCCTCATGCATTCCACAAGAAAGGCTCCACATCTGCCTCTGACCTGCAAGCTCAGCTAGGCAGCAGGGTACTTACAGTCACTGCTGAGATGCAAGTGATGTGATATGAGATTGTTTTGCCAGTGTTATGATGAAGGGTGAAGCCTACATTTTATCCCATGCTCTAAAATTCTAGTTGGTTTACAGGACATCATTTGTAGCGGTGCTGTCACTATCTTTTTCAGTGCAAGTATTCGTGAGATTTTGTTCCATGGTAAACAGCTGTCCATTGTACTGCCCACTACAAATTTATTTAACACCAAATATTGTCAAACTGCAAAAATGATATATAAAGTGATACTATGATACATATCTTAGTTTCAGCTAGCAAATACAATAAATTAAAAGGAAAAGCCCCAAATCACCTGCTCTTTGAATTCATTTTATTGTTCCCAAGCTGTCTTGTCGTAGCTTTTTAAAAAATAAATCATATATATCATGTATCATGGTGCTATTACATTGCATAAAATGCATGGAATTATTCAGTACACTGAGTACTAACAAGTAGCAAGAAACAGCTGGAAACCTAAGAAAGCTCTATTTTTATTCTAGTTTCCTTTGGACAATACTCTTGTGGTCTCTTTGACTGCAATGACAACTTTTATTGCTGTTATTGTTGTGCTGTAAAAGCTACTTGAAAAAGAATCCCTAAGCACAACATTTGATGTCCTAAGTGTTATGGGTTGAATTCACGAGATGTCCAGAGCCCGTAGGTGATTTGTCCCTCCAGCAAACCACTTTCCTCCTGCCCCGTGCTGTGCTGCTTGCAAGGGCGAGCTATGCGCAGAATATCCCTGCACCTTCCAAGTTGCCAAGTCAAGTTTTGTGCACTTCTTGGGCTGGTACCATGGTGGAGAAAGCTGAATTGCAGTACCCCTCACACACAGAAAGAAGCTGAGGGGCAGCAGCGGCTGTTGCAGCTTGACGAGGTTTTTTTTATAAAACCGGCTTCTCGACGAAGGAGCAAGCTGCATCTCCCCAGCCATAACAAATCCCCTCGCTTGAGTGACACTGACTTGGCAGGACAAACGGTGAGTATTGTTTTCAGAGCTGTACATGTGCTAAAATGGTTGTCTTTGCTTTTGGTGTTTACAGTGAACATTACATGAAGGTGAACGTTTTCAGGGTGGATACTAAGATACTGCTTCACTGATGATGAATTTTTGCCTGGAACACCACTCACTGCGTAAAGTCATGCCTAAAGTCTAGTCTCCTTTTCTGGCCAGTAAGTTGTCTGAATTAAGTGGTCTTTATTGACAAAACTATCTTCCCTGCTCTTTGTCCCGCAGGTGCCTCTCTCCCCGTTGGCTGAGAAGGTTTCATCTTGTGGAGAAGACCTTTTCCGGAGAACCCAAAGGACAGCAACACTGAAGAAAATGGACACCATGCCCAACACCAAAGTCATCCCCAGGTACACGTACCTGAGAGAGAAATTATTTATCAGAGCCTATTTCAAAGGCAACATATGACTAGAAGACATTAATTAATATTTTCATATGGTAAGGCTGAGTAGGAAAGCTCTTCAAGTGAAGTGATGACCCTGGAGATGAGACTTTGCCAGATCATCCCGATCAGGTATGGTGTGGTCTGTAGCCAAGAAAGCATCTCAGGCATTGCCTGACCTCCTCCACCTCAATATGCTTCAGTGAGCATAACACTAGTATTTCTACAGTAATTAATCTACTTTTTGGTTGCCTCAAAAACAGTACCAGTGATACCAAGACCATTTGATAGTATTTTTGCTTTATGGGCATAATGACAGTAATAACAACAACAGCAACAGTAACGTCATTATGCTGTACTAGTATTGAGTCCCAGCTGAGCTTTTGTTCTTTTATTTGAATTTTCCAAGCAAGATGTACCCTCCCCTCATGTTTTTTCCTGGGGTTGGGGGGAAGGGCAATCTGTTCTCTCATTTTCCTCTTACCATTGTTATTTTGTTTTCCGTTTCTGGTAATGCCTTTCATGAATGCAGTTCAGATAATTACTCTCCTCTAGCAATAAATTGATAAAGACAACACTGCGCTTAAGGCTCTAGATAAGCCAAGCGTGCTTTGTGGCACCCTTCTCTTCCTTTTTGTGGCCCAGCTCCAACACAGAACAATGATGAGGTTTAATAGCCCTTTTACTTATTTACTTACACACACATACTCTCACAGCAGAGTTGTTAAAAAAATGGAGGTAGTTTTAGCATAAAATTGAGGTTTTACCTGAACATTTTTTGGGGTGAAAAATCAAATTACTTAAAAATTTCCAGCTGATATTGAAATAAGATGACACCCCCCACCCCACTGAAAAAGAGAGGTCTAAAACATGAGTATTACTGTTAATATTGCTAGTCAGCCTCTTTCATTCAGCATCAAATCTTTCACTTAAGTTTACTGATAGAAATTCTTCTACCAGTGCCAGGTGTAGATGTACTTAAAGAACACAAGTTAAAGAATAAATGGAGAAGAATTGTTACCTGAGTGCACTGGAGTTGTAGAGTCTGCACGCTCCTCTTCCCCCACATCTTTTGCTTCCCCACTTCAGGCAAGTGGTATCTATGGCCACTCCAAAATACACTGGGGCTGGAATTCCCGCTGGGTGTATTTAACAAATAAATAGAGGCAAGAAGGTTACTTCCCAGGGTGATCAGTTCTGATCTAGAGACGTGTTCATGTAGAACATTGAATAGCACATTTGAACCGCAATGACACTTCTGCACTGTTTACTGGTTGGAGAAGTCGTGCCTTGTGTTGCCCAGGCACACACCGCCCTTTCCTCTCTGTGGGGAATCAGGGTGGGGAAGAAACGCAGCTGAACATTAAAAAGCCCGTGGAAGTCAGCGGAAGGAGTGCGGGCCATGGCTTGGTTTCCTCACCCTGCAGGACCCCTCATGGAAAAAAAAAAAAAAGAGGAAATACTTCTCCTTCCTTGAGAACGATGGAGCCTGTTCAGCTTGGGGGTGGGGGGTGTCCTGTGTGTTGATTGTGGGGGGTGAGAAGGGGGAGAGACAGCAGGGCTGGGAGCCTGCAGTGAGGCTACAAGTACCCTGCAAGTATCCTGAGATCTGACTGTGGCAGAGGCAAACCCATGGCTTCTGGAGGAGGCAGTAAGCCTGGAGGAAAAATCCTGGCCTGCAAAGGTGCGAGAAAGCAGCCAACAGCTTGTTTTGATGTCATATCTTCTGCCTCATTCAGGTCATTAAAATCTGCTCAATTTAAGTAAGTGACTTGCTTCTTGCTAATTATTACCTTTTCTCTGAAGACCTAGAGGATTTTAGAGTTTCCAGTTCATTGTCATCTCATAGTACCCTTGATTTTAGAGAAAACTTATAGGTACCTCTACCACAAGTCTGCAGTGAACCTTGCTCTCAGGCACACCTGTACCTAGGTTATTTCCCTTAGAAACTAATGAAAATAGTTTCTGAAAAATGATCTCAAATTCTGAGCCATAGCTGTTCTATTATGCTTGTTGTTGTACAAGGAGAGACAAGAAGCAATTTTGATGTTAGCTTCATAGTCCAAAGGATCACTTGTCACCTCTGTGGATGTTAGCCATGTATATTTTTATTATACCTAAGACACAGTTATATGATTTATGAAATCCAAAGCTGCTTGCTTTTTCTAACTTTCCTATCTTTTAAAAAAAATAATGTAATATTAACTTTTCAGTAAGACATCATTCTTTCCAACAATCAAAGTTTAATTCTAGGATAAACAATTAGTGAGGCGTATATTAAAATAGATCCAAGAATACAACTGGACTTACCAAGTACTCTTATTGCCAGAGTATAGATACCAAGTGCAAATGATTTCAAGTGTGGTTTAATGCATCTAAAAACAAAAAAATAAAGGTATTAAATTGAAATAAAGTATTGACTGTGATTAATTTGAACACAAAGAGAAAGCAAGAGGAAGGAAATAAATGTGATGTTTTCCTCCTTACTGACACTGACTTTAACAGGATTACAGAAATATGTAAATAATGTGATAAAATCAGAACAGTATCTAGGAATTCTGAACATCTCTATTCAAGATCGTATTTTAAGAAGGTGGTATATTTTCAGCACTTAGGAGTTAGCTACATAGGACAAGACAATTGGTTGTGAAATCATGCATCACTGGATAGTCTTACTCAGTTAAATGCTCTCTGAAATTTTGGACCATGACCCAGGCTAGTACAAGGTATTTAGGCACTCAATTTTCACTGCACTGTATCTAGGATCAGGATTACACCTCCTGTAAAAGTAAATCCTCCAAGCTATTCTCTGACAAAACAGACCGTTTGGATTTGGACTTCTCTGAGCTTGCAGCGGGGTCCCAGCACAGACATCAGTCCTTCTGGCTCCAGATCAGCCCTGCTCCATCCTTGTGTCATCGTCCTGGCTCTTCTAGGAGGGTGGAGGTGGTGGGCAGGAGAACAACTGCCTTTCGCATCCATTCTAGCAGCAGTGTGCGTAGGGAGCCACTCAAATTAGTAGGACTCATCTGCTGCTAGCCTCACCAGCTGCTCGTGTGCTCTTTCACCCAGCATGTATCAGACTGCCTATTACAACACCTAATCCAGTAAGAACTTGAGTACATGCTTTACTTTTAGCATGTGAGTAGTCCCAGTCACATGATTAAACTGGGACATGCTTGGTATGTGGGGTAACACATGTGTATCATTATGGTAACTGATACAACAACAGGTAACTCCCTGTTGTCACAGTCCTTCTATTATATATATATATAT
>NW_009634868.1:0-918 GCF_000690535.1 Cariama cristata | reverse complement strand
GCCTGGGCCACAACACACACGCACGGAGCTGTCAACTTCCCCCTTGGATGGAGCAGGGGTTGGGGAAAATATTAAATCCTGGTAGGAAGGCTCCAGGAGAGAGAATCCATTGCACCCTGTCACACAGCTACTCACCCTCTTTGCTATAATAAAGTAAAATAGAAAAGCCTCATCTGAACCTCTGTTGCCTCAGCTTCCACCAAGGGACTCTGTTCTGCGTCTCTGCTCTGTGTTTCAGATTTAACAAATGGAGACTATTTTAACTGGACACCCCCTCGATAAACTGAGGTCCAGTGCTGAGCATTTGGAAAACCTGCTGCTCTCCCATTGCCCTACTGCGTGCCACCCTGCTCCGCCGGCCAGGGCTGGGACTTGTGACAGCACGCCGCGCTGCCGGTTCCACATCGCTGCTTGTCACTGCCATGGCCCCACTAAAGGGGACTGAGGGGAAGGAACACGGGGAAACATTTCTTCACTGTTGTCTTGGTCATGACTTGTCGTGGGGTTTGGAGGAGCGGTGTTGTGCTGGCTCCCAGGGGCACAGGGAGGGATGCAGGGCAGAATGCAGGGAAGGATGCAGGGAGGGATGCAGGGAGGGATGCAGGGAGGACGCACAGGATCAAGGCAGCTCAGAGCAGAGCTGCAGAGCGCAGCAGGAGGTGACCTCGATGGCCGAGTTAGACACGTTCACGTTGCCGTCTCTCAAAGCCTCCACAGGCAGAGACACAGAACGGTTCCTGCTGCCGGCAGCTGAGCTGCTCCCTGCTCCCCTGTGCCTCCCTGCTGGAGCTGAAACCCGGGGCCCCTGGCCCAGCTCCCCAAGGCAGCCCGCTCCCCTTCTCTTTGACGATGCCGTGTGGACATGTGGAAGCTCATCGCGTCCCCCCCATGCCCTTTCCTGCCCCGAACCCCTCGGTC
>NW_009634867.1:0-672 GCF_000690535.1 Cariama cristata | reverse complement strand
CCCTCGGGTGCTGAGGCCGGCGAGCCTGGCCTCGGCCCCGCAGATGTGGGCATCTCCCGTGGGTGCCCCCCAGCCCGCGGCACTCTGCAGGGTGCACTCCCCACCTCACCCATTGTTTCCCTCCTCCCTATAAATAAAAAACGTGTGGAGCAAATTTAGCTCTGGCTTCACACGCGGTGGTGCTATAGATGGATTTTTAAAGAGCTGTCTCAGAGTAATAATTCATGGGGAGATCAAAAGGCTATGGTTTAATCCGGGCTCTGTCTGATACCATAAACCTTGCAGACTGCTAAGGATTCAACGAGCAGCATCAAAAGCCTGATAAACATGAAAGCTGGGTGCTGAGGAGCTGGAAGGATGCCTATCTTCTCTGCAGTGCTTGGGTGCCGTGCTGACACGGAGCCACACACGGAGTCCTTCAACTTCAGGCTCCTGAAAGAGGTGCCTGGACTCCCTTAACATCTCAATTGCTACCTGCAGCTCCGCCGACTGTATAAAGAGATAAGATTTCTAATTCTATGTCTAATTACACAGCGCAGGTAGGCTTCAGGCTGCACTCCTCCGCTGAGCATCGCCTTGTCCTCCGTGTCTGCCAGTCACACAGTCTGCGCTGATTCGCCAAAGCCACGTGGCAGAGGCATCCCAGGAGAGAGAGGAGGCTGGCGATGGAGC
>NW_009634866.1:0-914 GCF_000690535.1 Cariama cristata | reverse complement strand
TTCCCCGCGCCGGGGCAGCCAGGGAAATACGGATCAACCCTCAGAAAATGAACTTACCCCCCGCCCCCGTTGCTCCTCAGCAGCACAGCCGTTACAACCACTTGTTACAACGGCGTGTTTGTTTCTTCAACCAAAAGTACCACCCTCAAGCAACTTGCGAAATCCCGGGGCCGAGCTAGGAGGTACGATTTTTAATTTTTATTTCCATGCCGCCTTCGTTTTGCAACCGTCATGATTTCTCTAAAATCCTGTTAAACGTACAACAGCTCAGGGAAGGTCACCTGCGAATTTGTAAAACACCTATTACTTCACGCGAGGGCGGTGTCGGGCTTGCAGAGACACAAATCACTCTTTATTTTCGCCTTCCAGGACCCATGTTTACAGCCTTCATGAGAAGAGCCAAGGATGCACCACGGGCCCATGCACAGACATGCACAGCATCTTACGTGGTTTTAAGAAGGTATTTTGCCAAAGCCGCAATCGCACCAGGAAGCCTCAATTCCCCGCTGCCCCGGCCGGTTTTGCTAGGGAGAGGTAGGGACTGGCTTCAGCGCCCCTCAAGTCCGATTTAACTTGAGCCTGAAATCAAACGGGGAGCAGGCGGCTCGGGGACGGGAGAGTCCGGAACCTCTCCCGTCCCCATCAGACGGAGGGCTGGGAAGTGCGAGCGGGGACCCCGGGGATGCGGGTAAACAGAAAGGTCAGACGCGGTCCTGTCAAAACACGAAGGGTTTATTGTGCCATCTCCGTGCGGGGGGTTTCCTTCATAGTTATTTCTCTTCACAGTGTTTGGACCGTCGCGTGAAAAAAAAGGGGGCCGTGGAGGGGCGTAGGATTTCCAGTGATAAGGATTTAAAAGGATAAGACACAGACATGTGCAAAGTACAGCGTACAAAATAACACATATCCCGCCG
>NW_009634865.1:347-693 GCF_000690535.1 Cariama cristata | reverse complement strand
AGTGTGCAAGGGGGTGTCTTTGTGCAGCTGCACGGGGGTCCGCAGGCCTACGTGCACGCCTTCGCACGCGTGCGCGTGGGCACGTGTGACTGCACGTACACCCACGCTTGCACAACAGCACGTGTGTGCACGACTGCACATATGCGCGTGGCTGAGTGCATGTCTTTGCCTGACTGCAAGCATGCGTGTGTGTCTGCACGGGTGGGCAAGTGTGTTTGCACAACTGTGTGCACATGCTCATGTGCGTTTGCACGAGTGGTCAAGTGTGCATGTGTGTCTGCACAGGTGAGCAAGTTTGCATGTGTGCTTGCATGAGTGTGTGTGTTTGCACAACTGTGTCCACATG
>NW_009634865.1:0-325 GCF_000690535.1 Cariama cristata | reverse complement strand
GCATGTGCATCTGCACGAGTGTGCAAGTCTGCACGTGCGCTTGCATGGTTGTGCAAGTGTGTTTGCACGACTCTGTGTACGTGTTCATTGAGTTTGCATGAGTGTTCAAACGTGCATGTGCATCTGCACGAGTGTGCAAGGTTGCACGTGTGCTTGCACGAGTGTGCAAGTGTGTTTGCACGACCGTGTGCACGTGTTCATGTGTGTCTGCATGAGCGTGCAAGTCTGCATGTCTGCGCGTGAGTGTGCAGGTGTGTTTGCAGGAGCGTGCAAATGTGTTCACGTGTGTTTGCACGGCTGTGCACGTGCGCACGCGCGACCCCAC
>NW_009634864.1:3317-11698 GCF_000690535.1 Cariama cristata | reverse complement strand
TGGTGACAGCACACTCTAGCTGCAGGGACAGGAAGGGACGTATGACAGCAAAGGACACCAAGCACAAAGTCAAGAGATTAAGCCAAAGGGCAAAGGAAATGGAGACAACTAGGAAGCCAAGGATAGAGTATTAATGGCACTTAAGGATGAGAAAAAGGGAAGGCCAAGCAGTGATAATGGGAGTATGAACAGAGAAGAATGTGGTGCAGCAAAGAGGCAAAGGAAATTGCCAGTGAGAGGGGCAGCAGAGAGCTGTGGAAGGGAGAACACCTGGACAGCAGGTGAGGAACAGCACAGTCACTAATGCTTTCTTTTGAGGAATAGAGAAGAATCTGACAGAAGGACTGAGATCAGTAAAAAACAAAAGGCACATCTCTGACTAGGAGCAGTGTGTGTGAGCAGGACACAGTAGCAGCATTTCCCTTCCTTTCAGACAGCACAAGCAGCAAATTGTTTTGCATGCATTACAGCAATTTCAGAACAGTGCATGTAGGTTTCAGTGCCACAGGGCTGCATGGGAGACACAGGCAAAACTAAAGCTCAGAAAACATACTGCAAGAAGTATTCTCTGCACACACTTTCTGCTCCAGATTGTTACAGTAGAAGAGACAAACAAGCCTGTGAGGTAGAGGTATGAAGAAACAGGTGTCAGGTGGAAGAGGAAGCGTTAAGTGCTCCCCGCCTAAGCCCCCAGTCTTGACTACTGCAGCAGACAGGTTCCTGGCAGAGGTGATAAAATGTAACAGAACTTCCCTCACTGCAGATGGCAAGAAAATGAAAAAAGTGCTTCACTGACCCCTAAACCTAAGCAAGGAAAGAGAGCTTTTGGCAGAGGGAAGGTCTGCTGCTGGCTCACAGAAGTGAAGCCTGAGGCTACAGCAAAATGAGGTCCTTTAAGCTTCATTTGCATATGAGCTATCAATAAAACAAAACCTGGGTCAAAAGGGAAGACAGAAACTGAGAGAGACTCTGATCTATCTTTTGAAAAACAGTGGGCTTATACCCCCAGAGATCTATGCCACCCACTGCATGCAGCTCCAACAGAGGCACAGAGAAAGATGTCATTTTGGCAATTTTAATTCTCCCTCCTTTATTATACAAAATACTTTACAATTAAAAAACATTTTCCCCAATAGAATCATATACAGATATTTATAATTAACAACATTCAGTTACACACAAGATGGGGAACTTCTGCACAAAGGAAAACAATATCAGATGATCAAGTGAAAATTAAGACTTTGACCCTTTTTTCCCCCCACCATATTCTGGGAGGGGAGGTTACATTTTAGACTTTTATTCCTGTCACATTCCCTCAAATCTGCATTCTGGGATCTCCTCCTACCCTGACAGGGTAAGGGCCTCCACCTGTGTCCCTAGCATAAGTACAATACCCTGCTCTTAAAAGGTTCATGAAAAGACACTGAGAAACTAGCATCTGGCTGTACCACAAAGTTACCAGTACCCAGAAAAGGGGACTGCTGCCCCCAGTTTTTCCTAGCCACCCACATATACACACATGCAAGCACATACATGGGGAAGCATGCTGAAAACCCAGAAGTTTTCACCCTTTCACCAAACGGCAATCCCACTCCACCAAAGCAACTTGCACTCGAGACACGTCCAGCAGGTAGTCTCTGCAGAACAGCTATTCTAAGGTCTCACAGCCAAGCTGGGCATTACTGCAAACGCAATCTGGCAAGAGGGCTAGATGTTGCTGTCTTCCCCACTTTGATCATCTGCCTACCAGCAGTGTCAGTCAGTCACGGAGGTGATAACATGAACCTCTCAGAGATGCTCAGGCCACAACAGACAGAGGTTGCATGCTTCAGTGGAAGGTCCTTGAAAAAACAGTCGCCAATGATCTGCCCTACCAGAGCAAAGATATGTGTGAACCCTAGTGAACATTTTCTCTCCCAGGAAGGTCACTGCTGGGCTGGGCCAACCCTACACTCGCAGGGGAGCCCATCCCAGAGTCACTGCTGGAGGCCAAATGCCTGAAGCAGTGTGGGAAGATCACGGGCATCAGCTGCCCCATACAGGTCACTCTGCCCCAGCATGGAGAGGGCCATGCGGAGTGTGCTCCAGATGTTGTCAGACATAGCGCCTTGCTGCCCCCGCGGACCTCGGCTCTTCTGCTGCATGTGCAAAGCCTCTAAGAAGTGTTCCACAGCCTCACTGTCAACATGAGAACATACACATGCTTACTGAAGAACATGGTACATCTCATACTCCCTCCCCTATTTGCTTCTAAAGTTCTTCCCTCCAAAACAGTTTCCTCCTCTTCACCAGATCCTGCCCCGCTCCAGAACCACCAGAAATCCCCCTTTTCCCTCTTAACAGAAACTGAAGTCCAGATGGCCCCTACTCCAACTGCATCTGCGTGACACTTTGTTCTCAGTGCAGAGTCCACACGCTTGCTCTGCTCTCCTATGCCAAGGGAAGGCTGCAGGCAGCATGGCACTGCCTTAGTAACCTATAGTAGTCTCTCTCCCACGAACACATGCACACTCATGGGTCACAGCAGATCTGCCCATCCTATGCTCACCGGTGGGCGCCTAAGTTGATGCAACTGATGCCCAAGTTGTAGCGAGAACGGATGTATCCTGGCTGGAGCTCCAGTGCCCGACGATATGCAGCCACAGCTTCCTCGCTCCGATTCCCATTGGCCAGGGTGGCACCGAGCTTGTTCCATAGAAGATGGTCCTGGAGGAAGGGGCAGAGAGAAAGGGTTGAGATAAACTGGATCTTTTTAAGCTCCAAGCCAACCCTCGCTTCCCCACGTGTCTGTCTTATTCCTCCACTCAAAAATGTACCTCTCATACAAGCAGCACCTCCACCCATAAACCTTCAGGTACCTCCAGTATCCACAGTCTGCCCTTTCTTACATTGGGGCGCACGCTGAGTGCGGCACTGAAGCAATCCACAGCCTTCTCGTATTCACCACTGAGGTTGAAAAGGACACCCAGGCCACACTGAACATCAGGATCCACAGTCGAGGGGTTGCTGCGCACAGCTGCTAAGAACAGTTCTTTCACCTCCATGAACAGCGAGCTGGAAAAGCACAGAACAAGGATACTGGTGTACTGGGGAAAGAGCTGGCCTTGGGTTGCTCCCTGTGCTCCTGCCTGGACCAGTTCCAACCCTCCAAGATGCCTTTTAGCTGAAGGCTGAAATTTGTAACCTTAACTCACTCAGACAGCAGGGAACCTAGGACACGCTTGGAAGGCCCCAAGTTTGTCCCCGAGACACTCTCCTCCGGTTCCTTCTCCAGCAGGTGAGCATAGTCTGGTTTATGGCATAGCCAGTCCCGCAGGGTCTCACATGCCTGCTTCTGCAAGGACTCGTTGGTGAAGCTGACCGCTAAAGCCATAAGTGCCGTGAGGTTCCCAGGCTGCAGTTCCAAGCACCTGCAGGTCAAAGAAAGAAAAGTGAATACAATATTAAACCAATCTGGGAGACACTCAGATACAGAAGGTAACACAATCAAGATAGAGCACACCATGATAGCCATATGGTCCTTATGGCACTATGCACTAGACAAAGAGCCATGCTCAGAAGCTCTTCTGCAACACTCACTGTCTGAGGGCACTGATTGCCAAAAGCTCCTGTTCATTCTCTGCTTGGGTAGTTCCCAGATACTGCCAGGCCTGGAGAAGATAAAGATGCATAAAGTCAGACTTCTTCATATCCAGAGAAAAAGATCAGCTGATAAACCACAGACACAGAGATTAAATCCACCATATTATCCCCCACGTTTTTAGAGTAAGACCAAATATATGCAAGTATACACACTAGCCACAGATGTAAGTTTCTCTCAAAAGACATACAGACTTTAGGGCACATAAGTCCTCAAAGTCAATAAAACTGGCATTGTTATAGTGAAAAGAAGTGAGTGTCTACCTGGAGATCTATCATAAAGCAACTGTTGGCAGTTTTACACTTTTAAGTCACAGAATCTTCACTTTTAACTTCTAACTGTGGTCAAACTGCAGAGGCAGGAGGGAAAAGCAGATCTCTCATTTCCTAAGAGCAAAATGGCATAGCAGCAGTGCTAATAATGAGACCGCCAAGCTAGGCGGCTGTATATACTTGTGCAGTGGTCCACTAGCAAGTGATAATCTTGGGGAGTTGATCGTCAGACCTGAAAGTAGAAGCACTGTTATTTTACTGCACCTTCAATCATGGTGACACCAGTACATGAAAACCACTTCCATCTCCAGGCTGCTGACATAAGGAATACTTAATTAAGGCACTAAATCCAAAGTAGCTCTTCACTTTATGTTGATAACCACACCCCTTGCTCAAAAATAGGCTAGGTAGTTGGTGGGACTGTCAGCATGAAGTACCCCCTTTTTGAATGTAAGTCACAAAATGCAGTATCCACTGTCTCAAGGAAGGAAATGGCTTCATTAGCAAAGACCCAGACACACTGCACAAGCCACCACAAGCAAGAGGCAACATACTGTCTCAAATCTCTAATGCCTCACCATATAGCTAGCTGCAACTCAAGAAGAGCTGACCAATGATAACTGCATAGTATTCTGCAGGCAGAAGAGCTGAGATTGAAGGTAAATTTGTGATTTGGACCAAAGCAACCACGACATTTCCCTCAGAGCAACTGTTCAAGTCTATTTGACCACTGTACCATTTGTGAAGTCTTTACTTCTCCTGTACTTTCTGCAGAGTCACAGTAGAATTCAGAATGTCTTCAATACAGCTAGCCAGAACTGGCCCAAGATTTGTTCCCCTAAGGTTTCAACTACCTCTCCATTATGCTCAGCCTGCAGCCCACGCTGCCTATGAGAAGACAGTGACAATTCTAAAGGAATATTAGCAACACTTTTTCATCACTTTCAAGCTCAAGTGGATCTCCAGAACCTCTGTTTACTTTTCACCTACTCCCAGTATCCTAGAAAGTTAGACGTCTGTATTCCCAGAAGCCAAGAACCTCTGTTCTGAGAGGTCACTCTCATCTAAGCCCCAGGATTAAATAATTAGGTATTTCCAATCATATACAATTAGCAGGGCTTGAATCAGACACACTGAGAACTCAGCATCCCTCAGTCCTTGAAGCAAGCATTCCAGAAATGGGAGTACTTGCATTCTTCCTCTTCCTCCTGAGAATATCCACATCCTCTACCTCTGGAGAAAGGCACACAGACTACTCTATTTCTCAATCCATCCTGCAGAAGCTGAAGTGCTTTATGGAAAGAAGTATTCGCTAAGTTAGGAGCTCGAAACTTGTCTTCAGTGTAAAAATCATTCTCTGGCCCACAGCTTCAAATGAAGACTGTGAAGACACCCAAGCCATCTCTCTCAGCCCTTCTGGTTTACATCTTCTCCTGGCATCTAGATGGAAGACCTAGCCAGGATCCCCAGCCTAACGAGCTGCTCAGAATTAGCCTTTAATACAGACATTGAAAGCAGTTATCATCTGCCATAAGCATCTCCAAACTTACAATGCCAATAAAGATTTCCACAAAAGCAACTTAAGAGATGAGAACTCCTTGTCTTGGCTCCAAGCAGAGTCTCATGTGCTCCAAAGATTTTACACAGCTCTGGGCCAGAGCCTTTGCATTTTTTGTAAGTGACGTTAGTCATAAACCTCCTTGCCCACAGCCCTCCTGGGGATTCACATACATCAGCTACAAACCCAGAGCCACAGAAAAATGAGATATTTTCATACACCCCGCACAGCTCCTAACACTGAAGAGAGTTTTCTTCACACACCCAGACACCTCCCAAGGGAAGGATCCAAATGGCAGGACACGTGGCCAAGGCCTGTTATTTCTGCTGTCACTCACCTCCATATGATCCGGCTTCTGTTGCACTGCAGCCTCAAAGAGCAAGACAGCATTGGGGAGGTCACCTTCCTCCAAGCGCTTCCGTCCCTCTTCAAATGCATCCGGGTGATCTCTCATAGGATTATCTTCCTCAAACTGATAACCCTAGCAGGGAAGACAGACATAAGCTTAGGGCTAGGAGACAGGCTTAGCGAGAAAAACACTCTCTACAATACAGCACCGTCTAGTCTTGCTGCATCAGAAACACTCAAACAGCAGACCAGCCAGGACCTCGTCCTCTCTGCTAATTTGTAGCACAGCAGAGAACAATGGCTCTTCTTCCTGCCTGCTCTGTGCTGAAAAATTCTCCCAAACCAGACCCGGAGTAAGCTGCAACAGAGACTAAACAACTGGTGTGGGTCCTAGCAGCTTGGTGGGGACAACAACACTTGCACTCATTGCAAAGAATCCCAGCATTAACTGGTATTTGGTGTTGGACAAGAACCAGACAGCATTTGCAGATGAGCACAAGTGAAAACAGTGTTTGTTTAACCACTAGCAAGTGTCAGCAAAAGATCAGTGCGAGAAGGAATCCTAGCAGCATTTGGGGTCTGTGGAGCTCACCTGCGAGGCTGACATACTGCCAGTCTCCTCAAGGCAGTCCATCACAGTACTAGGGCTGAGAGACCTTGCTCTCTATTACCTTGTCATATGACGAGGAGCTGAGGTCTTCATAATCAGAGAGCCAAGGGTGAGCTTCTGCATCTCTCTTGGCCATCTCCTCCCATTCTGCCTGGAGTTTGTCCCAGAAGTCCACATCTGACTGAGGGGAAAAACAGAATGTGACTAGAGTACCCCAACAATAAACTCAGCCCTATAGACACCCCAGAGAACACCCTCTTAAATGTTTCTAGCCCTCCTCACAGCATGCAAAGGAGAGAGGTAACCCTACCATGGGCTCTCAGTTGATACCCCAGCCCTCGTCCTCAGTCGGCTTTACCTCCACAGCAGTCTTTGCCTGCTCAAATTCCGTATCAAGAGTTGACATGTTCCCAGATCGCGCAAATTGATCCACCCAGGCATCGGATGCCCCCTGGGAGTTTGGAAACAGAAACACACCTTTCTTTTTAGAATTGGGCAACCTCAGGACACATCCCAAAACAGCAGGAGGGTCTGTGATGACCCCTCCTCCCCATCAGCAAGAACTGATGGCCTGTAAAGTGGAAAAGAGTTCATCTGGATATGCTCTTCTTCCCAGGTGCTATGGGAGATGAGAAAACTCACACTGCCCAAATACTTTCCCAGCTTCTGGCTAGACTCTGCTAAGAAGAGCCAAACAGCCCCTCCCTTACCACCCCCAGCCTAGTCATTAGTAGAGCATTGCTGAGAGTTGGACTTGCCATTCTCCCTCGTTCCCAGACTGTGCACTGTGGCAAAAAGCTCTCCTCCTTCAGAGCACATAGGGCTGGGGCTCCTACCTGCTGCTGTATAAACTCAGTTGCCCATTGCTCTGCCTGATCTTGGTCTCTGTGGGTCACCTGATTAGCTTCGATCGATACCCTCCCATCTCCGATCTGGCGGACAAACTTTAGGAACTGTGGCAGAGAAATGAAACAAGGGTGGAGCTGGGCGGACGCTTTGCCAGCAAGCCCTCTGCCCATGCCCCCCTCCTTCACTAAGAGGACTTCTCTCTGCAAAGTGAGCACAAAAGGCCCAAAAAGG
Organism: Cariama cristata; assembly: GCF_000690535.1. Lineage (NCBI taxonomy): Eukaryota > Metazoa > Chordata > Aves > Cariamiformes > Cariamidae > Cariama > Cariama cristata. The sequence continues at coordinate 4,190 of NW_009634864.1, read as the reverse complement.
TGGGGAGGACAGGACTTCACCAGAGTCACATGGTAGAGATGGACAATATCTAGAGTGGATTGTAGGGTTCAACTTCTAGGAACAGGGGAAGAAATGGAAACATGGGAGAGCAGGAGGCTTTATTCCTTTACTGTCTTCCCCCTTCTCACTTCCCCATGCCCCTTATTCACACTAAATATCTGTCAGTCCCAGTCAGGGAATCTCTTACCTCAGAATTCTTGAGTTTTGGATCATCCACTTTAGAGAGGAAATCGCTAACAGTTTTCTTAAGATCATCCTCAGGTTGATATTCCTCATACCTGTGTTCAGAGGCAGTAAAAGGGAGATAGTCTGATACCATCCAACAGTTAACTCTTTCACTAACAACAGTCTACAAAATGGGCCAGACAACAGTATTGAGGGATACGACCCCTCCTCAAAGACTCTGGGGTTCTCCTAAGTGATTCAGTACCTTTATCCATCTGTAAAAATTCAAAATTACTACTACGCTAACTGTGCAAGGGACCAACAAAAACAGCAGCAGAATTAAACAATTACAGTGACAGCACAGTTCTGCAGAACAGTCTGGATTCCGTGGCAAGCCTACAGGCTATCAGACATTGCAAGTTTTAACACTACCAAAAACAAGGTCATTATCTAGGAACAAAGAAAGTAGGTTGTGCTCATGGAAGAGGAACAGTGTCTTGGAAAAACATCAACTCCACAGAGGACTGAGGGCTTGTAGCAAACACACAACTCAGTATGTTGTCTGGCTTACAGCAGAATAGGACCAGTTCCAGGTGTTACCACTACATTCAGTCTTGGTGAAGTCTTTGGAACTAGCGGCAATAACTCAGGTATGTCCATATTTGCAGAAAGCTATCAGAGAAGGCA
>NW_009634864.1:0-3306 GCF_000690535.1 Cariama cristata | reverse complement strand
CTAAGTAAAATGAAAGTTTACATTGGTAGAATCTAGTACTTGAGACCTCTAAATCTAAAAAAAAAAAAAAAAAAAAGCGCACAACTGTTGTGGAAAAAAGTTCTGCTTAATTAGGAGTTCCTGAAATCACTCTAAGAAGCTTTGCATTAGGCATGAGATTAAGTTAGCCTACACAATCACAGTATCTTCCTGGAACTAGAAAATAGAAAAGCTAGGATCTCTCTCTTCAAAACTTCAGTCTCCATGCATTGCTTCCTCCTTTCTCTGAAACCAAAGGCCTGAGAACACCAATCCAGGCTCAATGGCTTAAATGCATTCAGGCCACAGTAGATTTCTATCACCCATCCAAACTTCACCCACTCAAGTACCTAGCAGCAATAACTAGTCTTGAGAAGACAAACTCACCATTTATCTGCCAAAGACTGGTCTTCCGATTCCCCAAGCCACAGTTTTTCCTCTGACTGCTCTAGGTATTCTTCTGCCCACTTGGCAGGAGACACAGACAGTGGATCTGCATAGGACATCAGGAAGAATGGGGAGAAGAGCAAGATAAACAGACCATCACTCAGATTAACTTCAGATTTTGCTCTCTCCACTTTACACACAGTTAGCTAACATACAGAGAAGACCTCTTCAAAGAAAGATTGTTTATGCTTGTTTCTTCTAACTTTGGTTATTCTGATCTAAAGAAAAAAATCAAGCCTTAGGTTCAGACTGTGTATGAATATAGATGCCATTGTGGTGTCAATAACCTTATGATTTTCTACTTTAATTTCACAATTTATTTGTCTGCTCCACGTGGGATACTATGTAGGTCAAGAAAATTAGCAATGCATTACAGGTCTCTGTTAAAAGCACAGCCTACAAAGCACTAGGTTTTCATCAGAACTTCCTCAAAGACCTTTGTAAATGCTGATTTATATTCCCAGAAGTATAAAGACTGAAGGTCAAAGAATGAGACTACCTGGCTCTCTACAGTCGCCGCTCCTGGAGAACAGAATAGGATCTATTTAAATCTTACTCATAACTTCCAGATTAGGTCATGGATGGTAACAGGACCCTATTCCAGCCCAAGCTCTACACACAATGCAGCATGGTTTTTCAGATAAACTACTGGCTTGCTTAAAACAGAAAGCTTAACCTTTGGGCCAGAAACATTCACTTTGCACATTTCCAAGGCATAACATTCCTTTACCTCCATAAAACCGACACAAAGTATTTAGCCAAAGCACGCTAAACAGTATTTATCCTTGCACCACAGGCAAATATAGCCTTAAGAGAGGGAATTAGAGAATATGTAAGCAAGAAGTACCAGACCATCTCCAGAATTTGCATCAGTTGAATCATTTTTCTAAAAGCAGTTTGAATAGCCTGCTTCTCCTAAATTCTCCAAGTAAGCTAAGCTAAAAAACCACCAACATCCTTACACCTGAATAAAAGCTTCCACACCACATTGTTCACAATTTGACTAAGCCATTGCAAAGCAGCTTTTTTTTCCTTCCCCTGTTAAAGCTGCTACAGTAAACACTAACTACTGGGTCCAAAGCACTACTCCAATTTCACATTCAGTAACTCTCTGCTATACACAGGCATGTGACTGGGCAACATCTTGACAGTAATTCCAAAAGGGACCCTTCACCTGTCACTTCAGCAATGAACTCCTGTGACCAGTCAGCCTCATTGTAATCTGAAGAGACGTCACCAGCACTATCTGCTGCAGCCAAGAATTCCTGGGTCCAGTTTTCAGACAGTGCTAGGGCTGCCACACCTGGAGCTACAAGAAGAAAAAAACAGAAGTGAGGACTGGAGGACTCAAAGGCATTATGTAAGTATTCCAGACTAGCTCTCATCATCTCTGAGTTTTCACCTTTCTCTTTGTTAGAATAAAATCACAGAAAGATTCCACTTGGAAGGAATCTCTGGAGGTTCCTAGTGTTCTCACAGCAGGTTGACACTAAAGCTAGAGATGAGGGTGCTCAGGGCATTCATCACATAACTTGTGAACTTGTCCAAGGCTGGCAATTCCCCAGTCTCCCTAGGCACCTGTTCCCTTGGAGGGCAGTTCAGTACTGGAAGAAATGTTTGCTTACATCTAGTCAGTTCCCCTTTCCACAAGTTGTGTCCATTGCCCTTTCTCCTTTTGCTGTGTATCGCTGTGAAGATCCTGGCCGTGGCTGCTGAAGGCACCAACTAGACACTCCACCTCCCCACCACCACTGGCCCTTAGACTCCTCTTCCCCAGGCTGAGCAAACCCAGTTCCCTCAGCCTTTCCTCTTACACCACATACACCACATCCGTGAACACCTTATTGATGTCCACTGGCCTTGTTCCCATATGTCAGTGTACTGAGAAGCCCAAGCCTGGAAACAATACTCCAGATACAATCTCACAAGTGCTGAATAGATGGGAACCACCCTGCTAGGAGCTTGACCATAACACCAAGATCTTTTCCAGCTCTCCACCTACTCTAGCTCTCCTCACCTCGCTGAGGGGCCTGTCGGAAGCTTGACTGTTCAATCTCCTGCATTTCAGCCAACAGGTCATCCATCTTAAAGGTCTGGGGTGCACGGGACAGTAAAGGGGCATTCTGCTCTTGCAGGAACTCTCCAACCAGCTGCCAAAGATGGGGATGGATTACAAACATAGCATAGAAGACAAACAAGCAGAGCCACGGAGCATGAGAGAAAGAAACGGGCTTATCAGAAGGAAAGATTAGTATCAGGTAAGGGGAAAAATTGCAAACAGTTTTGATGAGAAAACCAGTAAGGAGATGCCTCTATCTGTTCTTACCTCATCTTCGGTGGCCACTCCCAGTGGTTTGGATACCTACAGGGAATAGTGGGCAATTACCCCAACAGCTTTGACCCCAAACCCCTCTTCACACACCTCATGATCCGATTAGTTTACATCTTCGTCTTCCCTGAGCTTAGGCTGTCAGCATTTTTTTTTGCAGTAGCTGTCTGCTTATGTGGAAGCTCAAGGAGCCAGAATACCTCGAGTGATACTGTCCGACCGCCCTCCCACCACCTTCTGGGTTAGGGCCTGTGACAGTAAGGCACACAGCTCACCACAGCCACCAACACCGCCTGAGCGCCCATAAACGCAGCTTCCACAAACGGGCCCTCACCTCACAACCCTGCAGAACAAATCGGGTGACCCCACGGCCTCTTTCCCCAGAAAGAAGCAACAACGGAGCTATCTGCACCAACGGCCCCCCCACGCTGCTCACCCCCATCCCCTGCGGACTGACCCAGCCCCAGCTCAGCAAGTGGAGCGACCGGCAACACTCACGGCTGCAGCTCCGG
>NW_009634863.1:358-3906 GCF_000690535.1 Cariama cristata | reverse complement strand
CTTTCTATTCTTCCCTTTCCATTCCCCTTCCCCTTTGCCTTTCTTCTCCCTTTTCCTTTTCCTTTTCCTTTTCCTTGCCCTTTTTCCCTTTTCCTTTTTCCTTTCCTTCTTTCCCTTTCCCCCTTTCCCCCTTCCCTTCCAGGCTGGCAGCACCCACCAGGGCTGCCAGCAAGACACCCCCCCGGGTTGGGGCCATGCCAGCACCTCTGGAGGGGACACCTGGTCGAGGCCCCCCCCTCACAGATGCTGCTATGCCGGGGCCTGGCCTCCCCTGGCACATAAAAATTTACCATTTCACCCATGTCTTACCCAAGGATGAGGTTTTAATTTAAGTCCTCGGTGGTGGGCAAGCGGAGGGGCATGGAGCTGTGGGGGGAGCACAGGGCAGCATCACATCTGCTGGCCCCAAAAATCTTGCAAATTTTGACCCAAACTGTGAAGATTTTACTGCAGCTTACCTCAGCTCTCCTTTCCTCCCCTGTGGCCATGTGAACAGTGCGCAGTGTGAATCACAAACATTTCACGCGGCATTTTTAAACTGTTTTTTTTTTTTACAAGAGTCTATGAATTTAGTAAAACTTCCTAACTATTCATAAACTGCTCACCAGCTACATGAGCTGATGAAGGATAGAGCAGGCTTTGGGGGGTGGGGGCTGGGGATTTACTGTTTTGAAGAGTCATCACGTAAATTATTCAGCAGCCCTAATCTGACCAACTGTATTTACTGTCGTGGGCCCAGAGCTCCAGGGGCTGCTGCCTCCCAATGCCGACCACAAATTTTGCTGCTTTGGCTTTTGGCAGTGAGTCAAGGTGAGACCTGGCCCAGGCGAATGGGGGGGCGGGGGGGGCATCTGGAAGCACCCAGCCCGACGGCAAAAATCTTCATCGGGCCAATATGTTACTGGCCTTTCCAACAGGCACTCCGTGGAGCCCTTGTGCATTGCAAATGAGCAGTAATAATTACAGAATTGCAACGTCTCCAGATGTTTTGTATATGTTTCAGTCTTCATTTATTTGTTTTCTGTGCCGAGTTACTTCGGATACTGAAAAATGTAAATAATGAATATGTGATGAGCAGCAAGAATGGATCTCTGCCCTGCCTTGCTCTTCCAAAAAAGCTAATTAAACCAAGTACCAAAATAAAAACTGCTTGAGTCTGCTCCAGCATCAGCCATAAAAGAGTACTCAGGAGCAAATAATTGACAATTAAAGCCTGACTTACAGAAAAGAAGAAGAAAAAAAAAAAATCTTGTATACAGCTGAAGCGAACTCTTTTGAGCAGCGAGGATCTAGGCGAGGGTTGTGTCAATAAATGAGCTACGGCTGGGGTGGGGGCCTGAGTGTGCTCCCACCCAGGTGCCAACAAAACTGGCTCCAACCCTGAACCAGAGCCACTGGTTTAAATTAGAACTGTTTTGGCAGCCTCCTCCGAGGTTTTTAAGCTGTTTGTTGGTAAAAACATCATTGTGGTGGAGGTTTGGAGATGGGCAAATTGAGGCACGGAGCACAAGAAGGGATCACTGCAGCTGGGCTGGGGGCGGATTGCTGGGCTGGGTTTGTTAAAAATCAGGGTATGTGCTAATATATACATTGCCTAATATAAACATAGCCTGTCTCAGGGCTAGCTTTATCCTGGGGGTGATGTTGATATGGGATCCCAATCTGGAGGACTGTGTATTTGATTGTATGAATTATATGTGTGTGTATATATATATATACACACACACACACACGTCTAGGTATGTATATACTGTGATCTGATGTGCGCTCTTCAGAGTTTAATGCTTTATTTAGACTGAATTAACTTGCTTCACAGGGCTTTGTTTATCCATTTTAATAAATCAACTCTTTCCGCTAAATCTTGCCTTAAGAGTTGATCATATCCAGAGCCTCTAAGAGAGCAGCAGATATAAATATTTGCTTTTACAACGGGAAAACTCTCCTGAGAATGCTTTAGCAAATGACTTGAGTTTGCCTAAACCAGGGAAGCTGCTAATTTGGAGTTATTAATAAGAAGTGAAGCAGCAGAAAGGTGGAGCTGTCAAGAAGGGGTCTCTGGTCACGGAGGTAAGGGACAGCGAGCCATCAGGTGGGTTACACCTGCGAGCTGGCTGCCTCCGCTCCTCCCAGCTGAGGATGAAGCCTGGAGACTGATGAAGCCGGTTGGACTTGATGATCTTTGAGGTCTCTTCCAACCATAATGATTCTATGATTCTATGAAGCTGATGCCGTTATACCAGAGGGAGGCACATAGCACAACGCTGGAGCTTAGTGTCGATGGACAAAGGCAGCAGACTCAAATAATTTCAACTTTTTTTTTTTTTCCTGCTCAGAAGTCCAGACAGGCATTCTTGGCACTAGAAGTGACTACAATAGCATCTTGCTGTCTAACAAATGAAATGTCAGCACCTAGCAGTACCTGCCTGGTAATAAAAGCTTTTAATTTATTTATTTATTTATGTATGTTCTTTCTTTCAATATTGTGAAATGTTGAAATGGCTGTGGAAAATGGGAAGGTCTTTCTTAAGGGAGACTCGGGCAGGTGCCAGTGGGACTCTCCAAAGCAAAAATACCTTCAACTGGTCAGTGTTTGTCTGCAGCCAGTCTCCATTCCAGTAAAAAGGAATGGAAAGGCCCAATCTCACACTCAGAAAAGCAAAGGGAGCTGATCAAACCATGCTGATGTAACTCAGAAAGTGTATAGTGAAAGTGTCTGGGTTGGTGAACTCATGCGCGGTGATGACAGGGTGGGAAAGGGTCGGTTCTCGGCTGCGGTTGCTCTGGGTCCCCCAGGCAGGGTGGTGGGCTTGGCAGCACCTCATGGGAGATGGAGAGGTGAAACCTGGCTAACAAGGCTTCCACTTCAGAGGCTGAATTAAGATCCAGTCCTTACAAGAAAAAGAAAAGTTATTATTGGGTACAGTTTATAAATGCACTGACATGTCACCACTTGTGGATGCTTTTCTAAACGGGACCCAGCTCTTCAGTGACTTGTTCAAGGCCCTGAGCATCCTTTGCTACCAGGTCCCCTTGTACTCAAACAGGAGCTGAATTCCTAACTAGTTTTAAGGCTCTAGGTTGAAAATGTGTTGCATTAAAAAAAAATAAATCTGTACAATAAAGTCCTCTGAAATTGCTCTTAGCTAATGAGCTTCCCCTGGCTGTGGAGGATGGTCATCTAATAGGTGGCAGATAAGCTCTGGGAAAACGAGGACAGCCTAGATTTCAAGAACAGCATAATTGTATGTAAATGCAAGGAACAGGAATCTTTTTTTTTTAGCCTGAAAGAGCAAAGTTCATCAGATAACACGGCAGCTCCCAGCCCAGGAGCCCAGATTAGCTGGAAGCTGGGGAGGGGGGCTGGGGACTGGCAGCAGAGCAGTGCCAGGTTTGGTGCTATCAGCCCCATTCTGCACGGGCAGGGCTTTTTGGGGTATTAAATTGTGATGCTAAATGCATGCCTCTTTCTCAGCAGCCCTCAGCCTTTGTCTAACTGCTCTCATTAATTAAACTGCCACCCAATGCTTCTGTCTTTAAGCTGCACATAG
>NW_009634863.1:0-342 GCF_000690535.1 Cariama cristata | reverse complement strand
AGCCGCCGACCACTGTGTGCTCGTGCACACCCTCGCTTGCTCCCCTGAGCTTGGCAGCGGTTGTGTAGCCAGAGCCACTTGGGCCATTTGCAAATATGGGATTATCTGCGTATTATTATTGATATCAATTTCCAGATCAGAGTGGTTCTGATTATTTCTAACCTCATACTTCCTATCTCTGTGTCTTTCCACAGAGGTTCTGCTCATCTGATTATAATTTATCTGCATGGGTTCAAGGCTGTGTGGCTTTTAGCTTCCCGAAAAACAAGCCTCAATGTGCTGGAAGCTTCCCTGCACAGCTCCAGTGACTTTTGGGCCAACACACTGCCTATGCCAGGGTGT
>NW_009634862.1:3312-7472 GCF_000690535.1 Cariama cristata | reverse complement strand
CGGGGCCGCCATCGCCTCCCGCCATCCGCCGCCGTGCCCGTGCCGCCAGGATGTGCCCTCCGTTTGTCCGCCCCCGCCCCACGTGTTTGCGCTGTAGTAAAGTCCTTCCTCTCCCGCTGATCCCCCCGTGAAGGATCGGTTTTCGTGCTGGTTTACAAACATCTCCCTCTACCCTTGAAGAGCTGTCTCCTGCCGTGTTAATTATTACGAATGGCTCCTGTTTTGCTGCGTAAAGTAAGTAAGCTGACGAAAACCCAAGTCAAGTCAGTGCTAAGAAAGACGCCATGTTAAACTATTAATAAATAGTTGTATGCTTTCGGTTTATTGATATCTCAAGGGATCTGAGCAACAGTCACCCACAGATATTCCAAGTGCCTGAGGCACTATGTAAACAATAAAGTATTGTCACTTGACACTCGTGAGCGTTGCACATATCTTCGGACAGTGTTAAGAAAGGAAAGCATCATGCTGTCTTAAGTACTGAGCCTCGGATAAAGTTTTTTCTGTGGTCATATTTGTGTATCTTCACCCAATTTAGACTTATTTTGAATAGTTGGTAAGTACTGTTTAGTTTCAGCCAAAAGTTAAAGGAATGGTTGTTTTCCTTCTCTTGTGTATTGCTTGATTATAAAGCCTTAACGTTTTTGAGGAAGTAATGTGTATGTAATCTTCTTCTAAGTAACAAAAAGAGATTTGAAAAAGATTGTCATTATTGATGATTACATACTGGATATAAGTCATGAGTATTCCAAATACACGTTATTTGGTGCATGACTTCCCAACAGTTAGCAGTTTCTTCTGCATAAGTTTTCTTCCTTATTTTACAAGATAGGGATTGTCTATCTCTCCCCCTTTCTCTTTCTCACGCTCACTTTCTCACCTCTGTGTTCTTAAAGTACTTTGACAGCATAAACCACTTTTGTGTTGGATCGATTATTTATTGTGTAGACTGAAATAATTAGTATTTCAGGGTCTTTCTCCTTTTTCTTCCCCAGTCCCTAAAAATCAAGGGTAGAGTGTGATTTTCTTTTTTTTTTTTTTTTGTATAGCAAAAAGGTCTGGCTTACTAATATTTATTGACTGTTTTACAGTCATAATTAGTATTACATATTCCGAAAAATGCTCTTCCATTTGGACCACTTTGCTTTTTAATTTACTGTGGCTCTTGTATTTCATTACCTGTTTTCCCATATTCTGATTTGCCTTTTTTTGAACCACTTGTTCCTAATAGACATTAGGAGGGTTTTGTACTGAACCCTTTCCATATTCTTATGTTGTCATTGGTGCAACAATTAGTGTTACTACTAAGGAGCTGGTTTAGATGGTGCTTCAGTGGAGGACGATACAGAAGCTCATACATTTTCCATGCAATTTTTCCGATTACCTGTAGACAGAAAGGTAGATTCCAGGTTGTTTGTAATCTTGAAGATCAAAAAGTGTGTACAGAATAGATTTGAGATAGGATGTAGTCTCTGGGTTGGATCTGTCCAACATAACAAGCGGGCCCTGTGACACAGTACTTCTAAGTAGATGGACATAATTTTTTTTTTTTTGTACTCCAAGCTTTTCTTCTGTTCATGAACTCAGTCCTCATTCAGTCTAAATATGTGGTGTTTTTTGTTTTTGTTTTTGTTTTTTTTTTTAATAATTCTCATCCCATATAGAGCTCCTCTTGAGCCATTTGTTTTTATTTGACAAGAACAATTCCACGCCAGGAGCTACGCATGACATTGGAGGGTGCCATGGTTTCAGGGTTATAAGTTGATAAGCACATTGAATGGGCTTTTTCTTATTTTCTGTCAATTTAGTTCTACTTAAAGAGAATGAGAGGGAAAAGAAGAACACTCCCTCCTTCTCCCTCTCTCTGTCTTTCGTTCCCCTTTCCCACAAGTCCTGTTGGCCTCTCAGCTGCCTGCATTTCTATCATCCTGCACAGTCACCCTACACATTCATTTCTTCTTCTGCTCTCTGCAGTTTTGCTCATGTAAGATGTGTACAGAAATAAAGCTAGGAGTTTGTTGTTAGCATTCTTCGGAAGATATGCAAACAATAGAATTTTGATGAAAAATATTTTCCCAGCATTTCTGGATGATAAATTTATGGCGTTTAAAAGGAAAATAATCAATACTAGTCTGCTGGCTGTGAAGTTTTAAACTTTTGTTATAAGGAATACTTTTACTTAATATTAAGAACCTAGGAGCCTCCCATGTCCAGGATGAGAAGTTTCGAATGCTGAAAAAACGTGATTAAAAGTGGATTAGCTTACTAGGAAACTTTAAAAAAAATAAATAATGCTCCCTCTGTAAATGTTCATAAAGATTTCTCTACAACTTTTGCCCAAAAAACGTGAATTATTTCTTTTTTTAAGGCAGAGGAATCTTTGTCATAGTGACCTAATCTGTCCTTGCCACTCAGTTCATACGTTGTACAAAATAAGCACAACAATAGAAGACGACGACAAGTTTTGAATGTTACTCACTTGAACCATCTGGTAGTCAATATAGTGATACTAGATTTTTTAAGTTGGCAAAATAAACTGATTTTTTTTTTTTAATGAATCACACTTTTCAACTTCCAGTATGATATTTTGGTAACTTGGTCTTAGCGTTTTTGTTAAATTTTCTGCATTTTTGAGTTAGTTGAATTTCTTTGTTCTGAGAGACACTATAGGGTCATTTGAGATGTGTTATTTAATGCCACAATAATCTAGTTAGAAATAAGTCAATAGCAATCTTCCATATTCTCTGAAGGTACAGTCGTTCCACACAGTCATGCGGAATGGGCATAGTCAGATCCTTCGACTTGCCCCCAAGAAGAGCAGAACTTTATGCTGGCTGTTGTCTTCTGTGCCAGACATGCCCCAGAGCCAGTGTGTGCACTACTTGAATGAAATTCTCTTAAGAGAGGAACTTAATGCAGTGGCTTCATTATTTCTGTTTTAGTACAATACTGTCTCTGTTGGGGTTTTGTAAACTTTGTGTCAGGGTCTCTGTAGGGCTTAACTGAAGGTATCTTCATTCTCTATGAAATAATTTGGTGTGACAAAGGGGTGTGTAATACAAATTCTGCAGCAGGATGGCCTTAACATTGTGGAAACCTGAAATTCCCGGTTTTGTTATAGATAAACACTTGCACCCTCTCTGCTTGAAGGGAAGACAAGTTAGTCCATTTTACGTAGATGTACCTTGCCAAAAGAAAATATCAAAAATAATGCTGAAATGTGCATCTTCACCATAAAACCAAATACCTGCAGTCTATGGCAAAGTACGTTTTTAGATTGGATCACTAGATATGTCTTTTATAAACAGGAAAGCCTAAGGATACTGCTGAATCTCATGAAATCACATTTTGTATTGCTGGAGCTCAGCTTGTGCCTGCAGGTGATTTGGAAATGTGAATCGGTTCACGAATAGGTCAGTGGCAAGTTGTTCCAGTGGTGAGTCAGGAGGCAAAAGAAGATATTGTAGAAATTCAGTGCCAAATATAAATGGAAGGGTTTATATTGACTTTAAAAGGTGGTAGGTAAATTGCCCTGATTTACTGAAGGAAGAATATAAAGCTTTCATAATTTGTTACAACATGTAGCCACCAGGCAGTTGTCATTCAAGATGGATGAGGGATTGACTGATGTTGATTTTTTTTCTTTAGAATAGGAGTGAAACCTTGGGGAAAAAAAATCAAGATCTTGATTACACAGGTTGTTGACCAGTGTCAACTTCAGTGCTATTTAAGCAGTTTATTTGCAAGTTTGAAAGCTGCACAGCTGTAGAAATTTCTATCTTAGTAGGTCCAACTGTAGGTCTTAATAGGCTCAACTGTAGGAGGCTTGTTGAGTAGATACCTCTATCATGTAAAGCAAACCCCAAAAAAACTAGGCAATAAATTCAGGACCGACAGTGGGGCAAACTGAGATAACTTTTATCTTGTAAAATAAAAAACTATGCTTCAGATGGGCTACAACCCTTAAAACCTGTAGCAAACCTGAGTGGGAATATCTGGGAGACTTGAAGGGACACACTTTAATTTGTAGAGTTTAGAATGAATGGTGTCTTGTTGAGAATCTGCTATAAATTCCAGGAAGCAGAAGGCAGATAAAGGAAAAGAGAAGGCAGTTGTAGGTAGAGGGACATGACGCTATTGGGTGTGGAGCCCTTCTTTCC
>NW_009634862.1:0-3301 GCF_000690535.1 Cariama cristata | reverse complement strand
CCCTACAAACAAAGTGTGTTTAAGCTTTTTAAATACAACTTTCTGTTCTGGTTGTTATATATGCTACTTTCAGCTTCATTTCCTGAATTACTATAGTAAGGTATTCAGTTTGCCATGATTTTTGTCTCAGAAAGGTGAAAATACTGTATTTAGATTTTCAAGTGGTTGACTTCAGTCAGTCTTTTTCATCTTGCAGATTGTTTTGACATTGAAATTGTAGGCTTCTGTGTAGTGGCATTCAAGCCAACCTAATGACGAGATTGTTTGTTTGGGTTTTTTTGTTTTGTTTTTTAGCTCCCATTAAAGAAACAGTTTAAAAAACAAAGGATTTTTCAGTTTTTAGTGAAGCACGGTAGCTCTCATCCAAATCCCGATATGGTTGTTTGGATACCATCTCAACAAAAGAAATTGTGTAATTTTCCTTTAACAGAATAAAGGGTCTCCTGGTGACTTTGAACCATTGCTTTCTCAGTCCCCTTGTGTGTCTGGAGGAAGAGAATTCTGTTTACTTATCTGAACCTGTTACACTGTATTTAAGCTTCAGAGTTACTTCATCCATATCATCCAGTGTCTTCAACTGTAGTAGATATGGCTTGATTAAGTCCCTGTGGATTTAAAGTCAGATCTGAACAAAGTAAAAGAGTAATCTGTGTTAATGAAGTTTTAAGCGTAGAACCTCTGAGTCTGATGAAGTGCTAGATGCCTGCATCTCTTTTCAGACTGAGCTTTGGTATTCAGGTATTTTCTGACTATCTCGTTTCGTAAGTTTAACGTGGTCCAATTCTGTCTAAACACAAGAGAACTTTTTTACTGTGAGAATGGTCAAACAGTGGAACAGGTCACCCCGAGAGATTGTGGAGGTACTTGGAACCTGGCTGGACATATTTCTGGGTGACCTGTCGCTGTCTCTGCTTGTGCTGGGGGGTTGGACTAAGGAATCTCCATGGGTCCCTTCCAACCAATCTGCAATCCTTGATGTTATTTACCTGACCAACTCTAATTTTGCTGCTGCATGATAGTTCAAGCTCACATAGCATATTGCTGCTGCTGAAGTTACAGTCCCTTCCTCCCCAGCTCAGACTGTCATCGCCTCTGGTTGCAGAAACATTCGTACTACTGCACAGTGAGCTGGATTAGGGAAATTACCTAGATACAGTAGAAGAAATGGCTACTTTTAATATGGATCAACTTCTCTGCATAGGTCAAAACAAATGCTTGGGCTGAAGCAGAGGAAAAAGGAGAGAACTTGAGAGTGTGGGTGGCATCAGGTGTGTGTGTCGGGGCGTGAGGCTTTGCGTCCTTTGGCAGTAGAGCTGGTTCATGCCAACTTGAACAGATTGAGTGAATCCTGATTGTAAAGCCTCCCTTGTTTTGGCGTAATTGGTGTATCAGTGTACGTAAGTTAGCAAATACTAGATCTGATTTAGGCTCTACAGTATCATGTTGCTTTGCTCTTGGAAAACCATTGTTGAGTTAAAAAACAACTGGTAGGATAGAAGTACTCTGTTTCCCCAGCCTTATAGAGCCATAGCCTTTTACTTGTTCAACTGATGAAATGGTCGGCTGACTTTATTTTCTGGTTATGTATTTTTTTTCCTGAGAGAAGTAGGCTTCTTAGGATGTTGCAGGTGTGTTCACTCCTTTTTTGATTAGGGATAAGAAAATAAACAGTTTCTATTGTAAGTTTTATCATCTTTCATTTTTTTTTTCCAACAGTCTTAGGCTATGTCATGCATGTGTGTTCGGCCCCAATATTGACATGTTTTGTATGGAACGACTATGTAGGCTCTGCCCTCGTAACTGAAATGTTTGATTTGGAGTAACCTTAACACACTTCATTCTCATCAGAAAAGACTTCTATGAAGATTTGCAGGTGACCAGAGTACTGGCCTGATTATATCAAGGCTTAGGTAGGATGTCTTCCCACTGTCTCAGTTAAAATACTGAGACTTTTTGCTGTGGGTTGTCGGATTTCTGTCATTCACATAGGGATACAGTCTGAAGCAGAGGATTGGTAGTCTACAGACAGGCAGTTTAAAAGCACATCTGTTTTTATTTTTCTGTAGTTTTTTTCTAAGGATTGTTTAATTTTGTCTGCTCAATGCTTGTAGTTCTGCAGTATTTCATTTCAGCTTCAAAAGTGAAAAATGATTGGGACTTAACATGAAACAATGGTAAAGATGAATTTAAACAACTTGAGCCCTTGGACTGTTGTAAAAGTTTGCACATAGAAAAGTTTTAGACAAGTATTGAACTTAAAGTAGGTGAGTACTTAAGATAGGAAAAATTTTGCAAAAGTCTATTTGTCAACATAAATAGATAAAAAGCTGGAAAGCATTCCTGTTTCACTGGCTTCCAAGAGTAACTTGAAATTCAGATGAAGGGCACTTACTTAGACTAAAAGTTGATAGGATCCTGTGGAAGAATGAGAAATTCATTTGTGTAGAGAAAATACAGTTTAAAACCTATTCTTCCAGATGTTGACAATAATTGTGACATTTCCCACCTACATTTTTGAGGTATCTGAAGAAAGTAGATAGAAACTGAGCGCAATAACAAGGTTTTTCTAGTGCAGTTTCAGAGTATAATCCAACGTGACCCGGGTTTGCTGCTGAAATGAGCAGTCCTGTTCTTTCTCCTGCCCTGGCTATGAATTTTCAGCACCTCACCTGCTGTGAGAGAGAATGACCACGTGAACGTGTGGCAAGTTGGATCCAAATGAAAACTATTCCTTAAAAGTTTATTTGTCCAAGGTGATTTGACTCGCTTTGCAGAAGCATAATCATTTGCTGACACTAGTGATGAAGTAATGTGCTGGGTTGACCCTGGCTGGACGCCAGGTGAACACCAAAGCTGCTCTATCACTGCCCTCCTCAGCTGGACAGGGAAGAGAGAATATAACAAAAGGCTTCTGGGTCGAGGTAAGGACAGGGAGAGATTGCTCACCAATTACCATCACGGGCAAAACGGACTCGATTTGGGGAATTAATTTAATTTATTGCTAATCAAATCAGAGTAGGGTAATGAGAAATAAAATCAAATCTTAAAACACCTTCCCCCCATCCCTCCCATCTTCCCAGGCTCAACTTCCACTCCTGATTTCTCTACCTCCTCCTCATGAGTGGTGCAGGGGAACAGGCAATGGGGGTTGGGGTCAGTTCATCACACGCTGTTTCTGCTGCTCCTTCCTCCTCCCCCTCTTCCCCTGCTCCAGCCTGGGTCCCTTCCCCAGGGTGCAGCCCTTCAGGCACAGACTGCACCAGCGCAGGCTTCCCATGGGGCCACAGGCCCTCCCAGGAGC
>NW_009634861.1:55580-61197 GCF_000690535.1 Cariama cristata | reverse complement strand
TACTCAAGTACTGTTCAAACCTTAAACTTTTGTTCCAACATTTTAAAAATAAAGCTATATTACTGCAGAGTTAAACAACTGAACAAAACTAAGGAATTTAAAAAGGAAGGAAGTTTACCTCTGTATGACTTGTTGATTGGGAATTTCTTAAGAGCAAACATTATGCAGAACTTAACAAAATATGGCAAACTCCAGCTTTTAAATTCTTATGTTAACTTCTTCAGTTTAAGCCAAGTTCTGAATGCTACCTACATTTAGGTGGACTTTTTATTGGAGTATTAATTTATTTACTGGTTGTGTTTGTGGTGTATACAACAGCTGTAATTGTAGTATAGACAATACACAAGCAGAGTTTTAGCAAAAAACCTGCAGTAAATACATATATGGGCGCACGTATATCATCTTTAACAATTTTACTTGGCTGCTAAGCAGAATAACTTAAAGCAAGAAATACTTTTCTTTATGTAGGTTTCAGACACGTACCAGCAAATTACTTAATATAGCCTGTAGACTGATAAACAATACGGCTGTTCCAGGTGCAAACCCTAAGGACAAGGTGATTTCTTACCTCCCGTATAGTACCTAGTGCTTAACTTGGAGGAGGGAGGAGTTGTATAGCGCTTTAAGGGGTTTAACTTCTGTTTCTTAGTTGACAATAATACAAAAACATGAACTGGAGAGTTGTTACAAAGTTTTAACAAGCTCAGTGATTGTCTCCTTTTAGTTTACATTTTGATACTAAAGATTACATTATTCAAGATTGGAGTAAACTTAGAATATCTCACCTCTACTTCCAAATTAGCTTAACATCCAGTGCTTTATTGCACATATAGACAGTAAAGAAAGACAACTGTGATACCAGAGAGGAAGAATTTTACATCAGTTTGACAGATCCACAGTTTAGGAAGTCTAAATTCTTGTCCGCAGCCTTCCCTCCCTCTGCAGCGCAGCCTGACCCTTTGCAAGGGATGCACTGATGCAGGAGGGTGCTGGACCAGTACTGGGGTAGGCAAAGCCTGAGCTGCACGTCCCAGGGTAGCTGGTGAGCAATGAGCCGGGGCCTCAGCTGCAGTGAATGAGTTCAGTGTCACCGACTTCAGCGGACAATGCTGACGTACCCTCGCTGAGGACCTGGACACACATGTGGAGTCTCCCTCTTACTAGAAGGAAGTTATGGAAAATACGAACCACAGAAGAGGTCACCCTGAAATACATAGTGGAGGCTACACACATTCCAGAGATTTTTACACAGCCCTTGAAGGAAATAGCCTATTTCTCCCCCATTGTTTCATTTCTCTGGCACATTTTGCTTGGACTACAGGTTTTTGAACAGTACTTCTTGTAAGAATACCTTTGTCTTTTTTAATTGAATTAGTTTGGCAACCTTCAGCCTGGGAATTGTTTACAATTTTTTGGTGACTTGAATGTAAATTATATTTAAGCATTTTTCCACTGGGGAAACAAGAATTATTAACAACTGAAAGTGAAATTGCTGCAATTCTTGTATGTGAAGTCGGGAGGCTGAACCTATGAGCCACTTCACCTTACCTGTTAGAAAGAGCAATGTGCTTCCCACAGCACTCATCTCCTGTTACTTACAATGGTGCCTGGTTTCCTGAACCAAAGTGGAAACATCTGAAGGAAATCTTCTCTCTCCTGCCGTTTTTCTGGTGTACCTCCCCAGGGTGAGCAGCAAGAGCCTGGATGCATGGCAAGGAGCAGCCAGGAAGCCAAAGCCCCAGTCATCTAGTCCTGCCACTCCCCTGCTCCCACCTGCAGACCTGGGAAGGGGGGAAGAGGTGATGCTATTTGTAACCAGCTGTGTTCCACAGCTGCTTGTGGTGGTGGTGTAATCAGTGTAGGATCATTCCCCACGCTCATTTGAGATGTTGTTCCCTCGGAGATATGTGGGGCTCTTTGAGGTGCCTTGTTTTAAAGAGGAATGACTTTGTTGGCTTGCCATAAGGCATGGGATATTGTTAATTCTCTCAAGTGAGGCTCAAGTTTTAAGAAGTTCCCAGGGGTCACTGATGTAAGGGAAAAAATTTGATGCCTGACCTAGAGGAAGATTAAATTACTCCTTCCTGATTTATAGAGGGCACTCCTCTTACCTCCAGTGCTGAGTCTCTGGAGTTTTTCTTTCTGGCCTGGGATTTTGCCTCCCCACAGAAGCAGCCTAAGGTTCAGTCCCTCTAAATTACCCAAGGGCATGAATCAGCACCTGTAATGCTGAATGGGCTGGAAGGCACTAGGAGTCTTGCTAGGGACTTGAGGAGAACTAGAAAGCTTCCATTAAAGCTTTTAATTACGTATTTAACTAAATATGACATAGAGTTTTTAAAATGGGGCTGAATTTGTTAACTGCTGTGTCTATCCTCATTAATTTTGATAAAGATGCCTAGCTGCTACTGTATAATACATGTTAGAAGCCAGTCTTCTTGATGTTGCTGTGTACCTGCTTCACTCAGTTTTTGTAAATTATTGCTAGAGGTCTGAGGTTAAGGCATACCTAAGCGTCTCCTGGTCTTTCTCCATTGTCGTATAAAATAGGAAGAGAAATTGTCTTTCAAAACAAAAATATCAAAGTTTGCCAAAAGGTTTCAAGTGGCTAAACTCTGGTTAGGTGGTCTTTTTTGTAGTAGGGTGGGTCATAGTCTTATTTCTATGATGCCACTACTTCATTGTTGGTTAACATAAAAACTCATAAAGAGTCAGGGTTGACTTTTGCAGCTATATATAGTTGATCTTTAATTTACTTCTGCGTGTTTAGTTTTTCAGTTTATTGCAAACAGACTTCGATCACAGTTTGCAAAGTTGTTCTCAAATGTTCAGCAATGTCTTCATTTAGTAGGATAAATATAATTTACTGACAGTCAGGAAAAGAAGCATATTTTTAAAAGATACTAATGATTTGTGAGGGCCTCCATAATGGAAACTCAATAGAGATGGTTTTATTTTGAGGAAGTGCTGAGCACCCACTTCCTGAAACACCAAGCTTACAGTTTGCTGCTTTGTGTTGATTATCGCAAAATTGCAATTCCAAGCCATTAATGAAACTTTGGCAAGAACTGCCATAATTTCCTGGGGTCATCACTAAATGTGCATTTTGATTCAAGTGTAGAACCTACAAAACCCTGTTAGCTTAAGCTAAATTTCACATCATTGCATTAATGTATTTAGAAAATGGCAGTCTCCTAGAAACGTGAGTACCAATTAAGAGGAAAATAGCAGAGCTCTAGTGCTAAGTCATTCGCCAGCCCTGGTGGGGAATGAGCAGATTCAGTGGGATTCCTGAGCATTTGAACATTGGCAGAATTCGAGCAGAGATAGTTGAAACCCCGTGTGCACAATAATTTTTTTCTCATGAGGGGAAAGGCTTAGCATTTTAACTAAAGAGCAAGTTAAAAATTGTATTCTGAACCTTTGTTTGTATTGAGCTTATATTAAATGAGGAAATCTGAAAAACATTTCAGAAAGCTGGAAAAATAGAAACTTATCTTCATCTCTCCCCAGTGGATAAGTGGTCTGGTTTGTCATACCAAAGAGCACACTCAGTTGTTTTCTCAAATTAGTGAGCTCCTCATGAAATTCATACCTTGGTCCAAGCCCTATAAAAGTCTAATGTCTTACATAAGTGCTGAGCTAAGGATTTAGCCGAGGCATAAATTGGTGCATTGGCTTTGTATCAGCCATTTACATTAGGGTGCAGTTTATTCTCTGCCTCAGGAAAAAATGTGCTTCAGCTTGTACTCAGGAGCACTATGATGAACTCTGGAGCAGTCCGTGTTCTCTTCTCCTTACTTAGAAAAATTAGGAAAAGGTAAAGCTAGCAGGTTAGCGATTTTAACTAGGGTGTTAACTAGTAAGTGGTAAAAGTGCTGGAAGAGGAGCTGATTTTTAGACTGACGAGCTTATAGAGATCCCCCTTGGGGACAGAATAAATCAGCATTACATGTGGAATTTATAGTTTTTTCCCCTGACTGTTAAAGCATCTCCTGTAGCTTTGCATTTTATACAGATCATTATCCACAATGAGAAGCTGGTCCACACAATAGTCTGTGTGCATGTGTATGTATCTGTGAATAAATACACTCGTAGATCAGTGCCGTTCACCCCTGTGTGCAATTCTGTTTAAGCTATTACTGCGCTTGAACCGTTTGTCAGTGGAAGGAAGTGCCTGCAGAGAAGTGATACATTACTGTATAGTTTCTTGCTGTGAAATGTTGATTTTAAAACAGACTGGCAGTCTGCAGCTGACCCCATAATAAAAATGAACAGACGTGGTTTAGGAGGTTTTGGTTTTCTTTTGTCCTGTTGTTATGCCCAGTGTAAGGAATCTTTTATTGTCTTTCAGCTATGCCATACTCAGCAATAAATTTCTCTCTTACGTTTGGCCTTTTCCCCTCTGGGAGTTTGGGATTCTTTCCCATTTCCATTTCTACATTTTTAAGCTGTGACAACCATCCTATTGCCTGGTTATTAGCTAGCAGGGCAGGTGTGCGATGTTTTCTTTTAGAAAGGATAACATTAGCACCCAAATTCAGTGAGCAGGACAGTGATCATCCTCCATTTTACAGACTGAGAACACCAACAAGGATGTTAATGTAAGACCATAGGCTGGAGAATGAAGACCAAAACCAGGTCAGCATAGGCTAAACTGAAATAAAGTGGGAAGAAACTCTATTCCCATTAAAAAATATTAATCCTGCAGTAATATCTATATATAGATAACTTGGATTAAGGGCAAGCCTGCTCTCTGTATACCAGCAGTGCACAACGGAGCTTTTAGGCCTTGATATCTTCCATGTCTGCGGTATCAGACATTTACTTTACTGCTTCATGAGAAAATGCAGATCTAGGAAAAAGGCTTCTGCCAGGCTCTTGGACGCTCTTACACCATTACTGCATTTGCAGGATGGGTCATACAGAAATGGTGTATCATCACCTGCAAAGTCTAATGAGGTATCTGATTGCATCTTTGTGAATTAATAATATCAAGACCATCACTATCAATCAAAAAATTAAAATTCTAGTCCTGGCTGCTTAACAGTCATCAAAACATAAGTCTCAGCTTAATATCTCCTGCTTTGAGAAGGCCTTCAAAGTCATTTAGGCAGACCGTGTAATGGAGGCGGTGATAGTTGATCTTTCTTTGGACCAAGTCTGTAAAGACTCAAAGATGAAGCTTCAAACCTGCCTTGCACCATAATTCCTGGACATGGTCCCTAACAGATGTAACCAGGGGAGTTAGATTTTCTGTAGTCAAAGGCAGTAGATTATTAACTTATGCGTAATAAGGCTGTCTTAGGCATGCAGTGTGTAGCTGGGGTGAATGAACTCATTTTCAAATCGGTTTACCTGTGCCTGAAGAATTAGATAATAAAGCACATTTGTTTTAATTTCCTTTACCTACCCTACATTTACAAATTATAGTTCCTCATTAATGACATCAGGAGTTGAACTTTGCTCTTTTAAAGCACCAGACCCATGCTGTGCTGTAGACACATTTACATTCCATTTATGCAAGTCGTCCAATTAAAATTTACTCATACAAACTATATAATGCACCAGAATGAATACATTATTTCCTCTATTAATCTTCTTTCTTTGCTTTTCA